>NW_023270377.1:5600418-5748813 GCF_011800145.1 Mirounga leonina | reverse complement strand
CCCCGGAGGGAGGTGCACCCACACCATGGAGGGAGGTGCACCCACGCCCCGGAGGAACTCCCATACCTTGGAGGTACACTCTACCATGGAACACTACCAGTGATGAAAAGGAATGAACTATCGATACACAAATAACCCGGATGAGACTTCAGAGAATTATGCTGAGTGAAAAAAAAGGTTATATACTATGATTCCATTTATATAATATTCTTAAGATGACAAAATCACAGAAATGGAAAACATATTAAAGGTTACCAAGGGCTAAGAATTAGGTAGGAGTAGGAAGGAAGCAGGTGTGGTTATAGAAAAGCAACACGAGGGGCTCCTTGTAGTGATGAAACGTCCTGTATCTTGACCACATCAACGCCAATATCCTAACTACAATAGTAGACTATAGTTTTGAAGGATGTCACCACGGAAGGGCATTTTTCAACTGCCTGAGAACCTACAACCATCTCAGGATAAAAAAAAAATTTTAAAAAGACCCTTTGCCTAATGCCTTTCAGAGACTCTACTTTTTGGCGTTTTTATCCCCCATTTTCATCCCCATTACCCTAAACATGTGCAATGAATCATAATCAACATGAATATAATCTGATTGAGTGAGTCTGATTCATTAGGATCCATGCCAACTACTCGCTCTACCTCAGCACGTCCTTATGCATTTTTTCATGCAAGACGGTGCTTCACCAGGCAATGTGCACAATGGTGCGGTCTTCTCTCTCAAGGAGCCGACGTTATCAATAGCCCACAGAGTAATTACGGGAACCATTAGGGTGCAAGTATCCCAGAGATGTCCTGTTTCAGATATAGGGACCGCAAAGCTGAAAGCACGAGTTTCAAAGAGCGCACATCCTGAAATGGGCTGCCGATTCGGGAGGCTGCCAACCAGGCTTTTAAAGAGGTCTAACTCAGTCAGCCACAATGATGGGCTCCTGGAGAATTTAGTTCTCGAAGAAGGCTGTTCCTCCCAGAAGGTTGGGCAAGTAGTGGACACAAAGTCCTGTTTGGCTCTGCTCTGGGGGTCAAGAGGTAGAACGATTGTCAGAGAGACTTACAGCAGGGCAGGCAGACACTGTAAGAGTGTGCCTGGGGGAACCGATGGGGAGAAAGCCCAAGACTCTTTTCCCTTCTCTCCTGCCCCAAGGAGGAGGTGCCTGCAACAGGGCAAGGACCGAAGAATTTCAGGAGGAGGAGGAGGACGAGCACCATGACTCACTTGGGCCACTGCTGTTCTGATTCAGCTCCCCAGATACGGGGAGAGAGAGAGAGAGAGGGTTCGACAAAGTGGAAACCAAACCCAGATTGCAAAGAAGTAAGAATGGAAGCCAGGAAGACAATTGTCACCTTTTCTGTTGAGATGTTGTTTCTATGAAAAGGAAGGAAGCGAAAGAAGTGAAGACCAGGTGATTGGATTTGCTTTGAGGAAAGGACTGAGGTGGCCTCTGAAGCTGGAAGGCATGAAGGAGGCCAATGCAGGGCTGAGGGAAAGAGCAGGGGGTGCAGCCTGTCCTGCAAGAGCAGAAGGCTGGGACTGAGGGCGCGTGGAGGGATTCGCACTGGAAGTGATGAGGGCACCAGAGCGATTTGGATAAAGCCGTGAGAGTTGTGCAGTTCTGGACCTGGATACCCATCCCTGCAGCTTCCTCGGAGTCAGAGGAAGGGAGAGACACCAAGCTAGAAGAGAGTGGACAAAGTCAGCGGGCCACACCGGGCAGCCGTGGGCTCTGCAGTCAGACCTGTGTGCACAAGTCTAAAATCTGCCACCAAAAAACTAGCTTGTCCTTGGACAGTGTAGTTAGCCTTTCAGGCCTTGGTTTCCTCGTTAGCAAGATGGGTACATTACAGGGTTGGCAGAGGATTCCAGTGAGATGAGTCAATAATATAAAAGCGGGCCTGGCGCCTAAGCACTCGGCACGTGGTGGTTCTCGGCTTCCTCCCAGGGTGCCGGCCTTTGCAGGAGAGCGGAAGGTGGAAGCTTCTGGCTCTTGCTGAGGGGAGGGCACCTGGCGTGAATGCGGCCTTCCAATCACCACACTGCTATCGATTGTCTGGAGAGCACTGACTGCGCACCAGACGGAGGCCGTTTGAACCGATTCCATCTTGCTCAATCCTTTGAATGGCTGACCTCACAACTTCCACATCAGTGTCACCATGCTAAAAGGGAGCTCTAGAGAAATAAGGGAAAGAGGAAGAGATGAAGTCAAGAAAACTTTTAAAAGATGTCTCCAGGCCAAACCCATCTGCTGCCTGCGTCCTTCCCCCTGGAAGCCACTGGTTTGGCCCCGGCTGGGAACCCCTCCGTGGAGCGCCAAGCAGCACTGCGGTCCCCCCTTAGTAGTAGCTCCTCTGAGCAGCATAGGGGGAAGGCCCCTGGAGTAGAATTGCAGGGACGTGGATCTCAGGTAAGGGCTCTCCTCTGTCCCTGGAGACCCTCAGATCTGGATCACCCCTCTCTCAGACCTGGGGCTCAAAGAGCCAGGTTGCCACAGTTGACACTTAAAAAAAAAAAAAAAAAGAAATCTCATTGCATTCTCATCTTTGGATAAACACACAAAGAAGTAGAAACAAGATTGGAGCTCCACCAAACTCACTTTGCCTGGAGGCCAGGGAGAAGAAGCCAGAGTGATTCTTTTCCCCATCATGTTGGTCCTTAATCTACCTCTTCATCTGCCTGAGGTCCCGTGGGTGGCCCTGGCATTTCCCCTACTCAGCCTCATATGGGTGTTTTGAGGCTCATTCCCTTCTGTGCCCCACCCTCCCTCCTACACCTCCGACTTCCTTTTGCTTATTTGATCGCAAATAGGATATTTCCTCCCCATTCAGCTTGTTCCTCTCCCCATTGAATAAGGTGAAGGAACAAGGAAGACACCACCTTAGCAGCAGACGCATCAGGCAGGGGAGGACGCCAGACTGGACGGCATCGATCTTCTCTCTAAAGTGAGTGGACTTCCCAGGAACACCTGAAGGCAGGAGCCATGGAATGATCACGGACCTCTGTGTCAGGAGCTACCGCTATCATGGCCTCTTAAGCTCACATGTGCCCAGAGCCCGCCCTAGAGAGTCTTTGCGCTGCTCGGATCTGGGACCCTGGGGCCACGGTTGCCTGATGCCAGCACTGAGTATCTTTTTTTTTTTAAGATTTTATTTATTTATTTGAGAGAGAGAATGAGAGAGAGAGAGCACATGAGAGGGGGGAGGGTCAGAGGGAGAAGCAGACTCCCCACCGAGCAGGGAGCCCGACGCGGGACTCGATCCCGGGACTCCAGGATCATGACCGGAGCTGAAGGCAGTCGCTTAGCCAACTGAGCCACCCAGGCGCCCCGAGTATCTTTTTTTTAGGACATAAAATGTCCATCTTTCATCACTGGCAGGGTGAGGGTGGCACCTCGTTTTACTAGTGCAAGCCCTTGCCATCCCCGGCCTGTGTCACCTGCAAGCCTCCACCCCTCCATGAGTGGAGTGAGTTCACTAGCCCCACGGCATGGAAAGAAGGATGTGCCGTGCCTGAGGGAGAGCCCGAGACCTGCTCTTCTGGACATTCCTCGGACCTGTTCAGTTCCAGTACGTTAGAATTTCCAGCCTCCATGGACCGATGTTGATTTGATCAAGAAATGCATGTTTGCAGGCCTGCTAATACCCTCTCTCTCCCAGCCACCAGGGAAGATATTTCTTTGATATATCAGAGTCACCTTGGTCAAAACTGGACACATTCCGTACTAAGGGTTGGTGACCACGAGCCTCCTTCTCAAAGCTGCTGACCAGGAGCCCAAGGACACTGCATTCCGTGGTGCTCCCAGCAGTCCTGTCCCTGGAAGTGACCTCCTGCTCACTTCCGCTCATCTGCAGGTTTCTTCGTGCTGCTACTTTGGCATCACAAGTCTGGTAGAATGACGGAGACACGCAGTGTGCCAAATTTAGGGAAGTGCGTAGTCACGTGGTCTCGAGAGCGAGCGCCTCCGTCAGTGTGGTGCCTGGAAGCCTCATTCACGCCATCCTAACCCTGACCCTGTAGGACAGCCTCCTCCTAGGTCTGCTCCCCTGGCTACCTGCCTCTGTTTCTGCTGAGCCCTCAGGAGCACTTTCTCACTCCAGCTCTGCACCTGAGCTGAAGCCAGGCTCCCCAGCAAACGACTGACACTCACCTCAGGTACACTGTACTTTCTGAAGCCAGCAGCAATGCCATCTCCCTGTGCCAGGCTCTGCTAGAACCCAGCTTCTGCTCTGCCTCAAGTGGAACCTGATTCCCCTCCCACTGAAGTCTGGGTCCCGTTCGGTTTGCTTGCCGTAATGTAGTCAAAGTCATGCTGACTCGGAGGTCAAGTCCAAAAAGATGATGCAGCCCCTACCTTGCTTGTTGGAAGACTCGCCATGGCCCAGGTGGTAGAAGAGCAGATGTTGGCTCCTTCGTTCTGCAGCTGCCTCTTCGTGGGGAGCCGGCGACTTTTGGGTCACCGCGCGGGGAAGCTCTCATGATGCTTCCTACTTCTGCCTGGAACTTAACCTCCGTCTTCAGTAGCATCTCACTCAGAGAAGACACTCAATATATTTTGTAGAATGAATGGGTGAATTTTAGCTTCATAATTCATGTTAATATCTGGTAAAGAAACATATCCCTTTTATAATTTTCTTTTTCAGCAATGTCCTGGCTATTCTATACATATTTCTTTTCCCCTACAAATAAAACCTAAAATTACTTGGCCAAGTTTCAAAAATTCTGTTGGGGGTACTGATTGGGTCATATCTAACATAGGTGTGAATAAATAACATTTTTTATAATGTTGGGTTTCTGCTCTGTATCGATTTATCTTATTTTATTATTATTTTTTTTTAGTAATCTCTACACCCAACATGGGGTTTGAACCCACAACCCCAAGATCAAGAGTCGCGTGCTCCACCAACTGAGCCAGCTGGTCTCTATCTCTGTATCTCTTTTTAACAGGTTTTTCACTGAATGCCCATCAGCAGAGTTTATATATAGTTTTCTTCATATAAATCCTGTACCTTCTTATTTATCTTATTCCTAATTATTCTGCTTCTGTTGCTACTGTGAATAGAAGTTGTCTCCTTAATATTTTTTTGCCTGGGTTTTGAGCTCAGTAACGAGCTATTGACTCTCGTGCCTGTAACCGTTATTTTAAATAAGCACTCGTGGGGGCTGTGATCACAGCACATATTTATCCTATCTTTTAATATCCACTTAATGGGGGAAGCTTTTCCTTTGCCTGTGAGAAACCCCCCGCGTGTTACGTGCTTACTCTTCCGTGAAGGTAGTCCCGGGGCCACTTTTAGTGAGAAGGCAAGTCGTGATTCAGAATTTAGGGTACCCTGTCACCTGGAATGGCCAAAACACTGACCTTGATTTAGAGACCATTTGCTCCTCTTGACTAACAATGTTAAATAAAAGCATAGGGTAGGTTGTTCGTAGGGTGTTCTGGGCTCATTTTTTCAATTTAAAAGGAAGGCTTTTAACATTTCCCCATCTAGAAAGACATTTGTTCTGTATTTTTCATGCATATACATTATTACATCAAGGAAATCTCTGTTCCAGAAAATAAAATCATGATTGGGTATTTTCATTTATTGTGATATTCTGAATTTACTGAGATTACCAGATTGATTTCTCTTTTGACAGATTAACATAGTCAATTCTATATATGCCTTTTCTGATATCAAATCACTTTCGCATAACTGGTATAAAATGCAAATTTATTGTGCTGGATCACCTTTATATATGTTCTTAGGTTCCATTTTCCAGTATTTTATGTCTACAGGCATGAATTACATAGGCCCAAATATTCCCTGTCTGTGATGTCACTGAGTTGTATTAGCACCAGGTTATGATGACTTCATGAAACAAGTTTGGAAGTAATCTCTCTTTTTTTTTTTATTATCTGTCAGAATTCGTATAAAATTCGTTCCTTAAAGTTTTGGTAGAATCAGCCTATGACCACACGGGACTGATGTGTCCAAATTTTAAATATGTAAGCCTTTTGATGCAGTAATCCCAATTTTATTTATTTATTTATTAAGATTTTATTTATTTATTTGAGAGAGAGAGCATGAGAGGGGAGAAAGTCAAAGGAGGAAGCAGACTCCCCGCTCAGCAGGGAGTCTGATGTGGAACTCGATCCAGAGACTCCGGGATCATGACCTGAGCCAAAGGCAGTTGCTTAACCAACTGACCCACCCAGGCGCCCAACAATCCCAATTTTAGTAATCTATTCTATTGATATAAAAAACACGCTGAGTATAAAGTTTTGTGCATAAAGATATTTATTTCTAGAGAAAACAAGTGGAAATAATCTAAGTTGCCTCTATGCAGTGAAACGGTCACATATAGTATATTTAACCACACATTATGAGACAACTACTATAAAACATCTCTCACCTCTCTATGCTTACATCTGCAAAGATGTCCAAATACGTTGTCAGGTAAAACAAGTAATGTTGCTATAAAGAAAGAGAAAAGAAAGAAAAGGTGGTCGTCTGACCTGCCTACGTTCATCCACGTCTACGTGTGTTTATTTAAACAAAGAGCATTAACTTCTGCAGAAAGTTTGCCCAGAAGATTAGCAGAGGAGAGTAGCTGTGACCAGGGGCTCCGGAATCAGAGATTGCTGTTGAGATCCCAGCTCTGACACATACTGTTATGGGACTCGGGGCTTCTTATTATCTTCTCTGTGCCTCCGTTCCCGCACCTGTGTCCGACTCCTCTACTTTGTGAATTAATGGACTCAGCTGTGCTCCTGGCACAGAGTAAGCACCTCATGAATGGTGGCACTTATTATTATTAAAGTATTAATTAATATTATCCTGTTCTTTATTATTTATTATTTAAGTACTTATGATTATTTAAGTATTACTTAAAGAGCTGATGGAAGGAGGGAATATCTGGCCTTTTAAATCCATTACTGTGGCTTTTTAAAAATTTCTATGATTTACTTTGGTCACACTCAAAAAAATAAATCAAATGGAAAGGAAAGGGCCCACCAAGTGTATCAAGGGTGCGAATGGTTTCTGGGAACACCTGAATCCCTGGGCAGACAGATAAATCTGTGGGAGCTTTGATCTTTCTCAAAACCGAGCATCAAGCTGAGTCACAGCCTCTTCCGTAGCTTTGTGTCGTTCCTAAGTTGGAATCTGTATCATTCCTACCCCAAATCATCAGCAATGACATGCTCGCTTCCTGGCATAGTAATTAGGAGCCTATATAAATAAGCATTTTTATTTCCCAAATGCTTGGCTCTGGGATGGGAGCCCTGAGCCACAATTCCTGACTCTGGGGTGACATGGCCTTTGGGGACACGGCAGCTGGAGTCAGACCACGTTGGTCCTGCCACGTCTGAGCTCCTGGCAGCTCACTGCACCTGACAAACCATGGTTTGGGGAGCTGTTTCTTCCTGATAGGGGCTGCTGTGAAAATTTCATGAGATAAACCTACACGCAAGCCTTACAGAATGCCTGGCACAGGAGACTCACTTGACTCTGATGAAGATGATAACAGTGGCTGATTTCCAGGATTGGAACAGCATGCAAAAAATAAAATAGTAGATTTGGCTAAAGAATAATTGAACAACGTTCATAATTCAAAGACATTTTAAATAAGAGGAAAAGACAAATAAAAATTTAAAAGTGACTCAACAAAGCACTTGTGCATCTCAAGCTCAGCAGAAAATGTGCACAATATGCACTAATAGAAGGACGGACAGTTGGCTGATGAAAACAGTAGAGAAGTGTGACCCCTCGTCACTCTCCAAACACCCTAACGGGGCAAATTCTCCCCAGATGAACTGATGTCACGGCAGACCTTTCCTAATGCTCCCCTAAGAGAAGAGGACCATTCTGAAAAGTAAAGAGGGGTGCTTACTCACATGCTCCCCACTTCTTTTGGGGAGCCAGATGCCTCACGGGGTGGGGGGATCCTCCTCTGTCCCTCCATGCTGAGACTCAGCAGGCAGTGCCCACGCCAGGGAAGGTCTGTCCCAGTAGACTATCTGTCCATCTGTCCAGCTGGTACTACCTGGGATGCAGAGAAGTGGGGCTGTTGAATTCGTAATGCAGTTCACAGCCGTTGAGCCCTCACATGAAGCTGCCTCCTCCCTCTTCACCTTTGTTAAGAATAGAGGTGATATTTCAGTCCCTCTGTCCCTCTTAGGTCTTTCCGCAATTGTCAGACCGCAGACAGGGGAAACAGCTGCCGTTTTGTGGGCTCCTTCAGAGATTTCAGCCATACGTGCAGAAAATGTCCAACCTGACTGATAACCAAATAAATGCACCCTGAAACAAAAGCAAAAGCCACAGGCCCCTGGCCACCTGTCGGGGCGGTGGGGGGGAGCGGAAGAGGTGTGCATGCTCACATCTGCTTGGTACAGTTGGGCCATGACTGCCAGGACCTTTACAACTGTTGGGATCTTCTGACCAGTGATTTCATTTTCAGGACCCCAACCCAAGGACAAAGATTCACCTCCAAGCTTTTCCATATAGCACTGTTCGAAAGAATAAACTTGAGAACACCGGCAACGTCCAATAAAGGAGAACCGCTATATCATAGGCACCAGCTACGGGCCGCTGTGTGATAAGATCATTGAAGAGTGTTTGGAAAAATCTTCATAATATGCTTGTAACATAATGTTAATTAACAAAATAGACTATGACGTTATTACTAAAGTATAAATTCAGTTATGTACTTAAATTTGGGAGGAGATGATACAAATTATAATGGAATTTCTATCTCGGGGGTTGGACCACAGGTGATTTTTACTTTCGCTTCTGTATTTTTCTACATTCTCCACTTTATCTGCAAGGTGAACATACTTTTTTAATAAGAAGAAAAATCATTTTTAAAAAGTCTCAAATTGATCTGGTATGAGATGTGGGATATTAAAGGCCATGAATTGAACACAGAAGATGGAGCAGCTGGTCTGGGTTGGTTGCTGGGGCCTGCCAGGAAGAAGGACAGAAGGACGTGTGAGCAGAAAAAGAAAAAGAGTCATCTGTCCGAAGAAGGGAGGAAGGTTTCCCAGAGGGAGCCGGGCTGTAGAAGACACACGGGGGTGCACAGGGACCAGCTGTGTGGGAGGAGTCGACCTCTCGTTCCATTGAAGTAGTAATGTTCCCAGAGATTCAGACACACAGGGCTCTGTCTCCATGGCCAGAATCCACCTGTTGTAAGGTCTTGTTTCACTGTTGCCGCACTTAGGACCCCATCGCCCAGGTCACACCCACCTGCCCCCTCCATCCTGCTCCCAGCTCCGAGCCCCTGAGCCCCTGAAGGAAAGTTTCCTCTCTGGCCAGAAGGGGGCGCTGTGGAGCAGGACGCTCGTCCAAGACTCCAGAGACAGGTTCAAGTTCTCATTTTGCCCTTTCCTGTAACCTGCGAAACCCACGTGGGGGACGTGGGTTGATAATAAGGGCTTTATCACCGGCTTCTTATGGGATTAAATAAAGCAATTATACACAATGTTTATAAAGCAATTATACCCCAAAGAATAAAAGGTCTGTGGGTAGGAGGGCTTATTAATTCTTCAGTGCTTTCTTTGTGAGGGTTAGACTCTCTGTTGATATCGCCTCGGCTCCCCAACCTTTCACATCCCAGATACCTGTTGGCGTAGGCCTGCTTGTGTGGGCTGTGACCCTGCCCTTGTCCTGCTTCTGCCCTTTGGGTTTGGGGGCCCGTGTATTGCCAAGACCTGGTGAACTCTCCTCCTGACAGTCTGACCACCAGGCCAAGCTCTGGTGCCCCCCACCACCAAGGAGGGATGACCGTGGATGCCTGGCCCAGGTGGTCCTGGGCTCAGTGATCAGCATCTTGAGCCATGGCCTCCCGCAGAACCAAACACAAGAAGAACCCTCCTCTCCTTTCTGGGGAAAGACCCTGCCGGCTGCTGTCTGGGCTCCAGAGCAGCCTCCTGATTTTGGTTCCACCATGGACCCAGCCCATGCAATGGGACCTCCTTGTCACTATTGGTCTTTGCCCTGACTCTGGCTCAGAATCTCTCTGTACAGCTGTGCAGTCTGTGCACTGCACATCCCTAGGTGAAGCTGTTCATATTGCAGCCTGCAAGGAACAAGGCAAGGCCTGAACAGCCGCAAAGAGCACCCCTGCTCCACTGCAGTGATCATGCTGTGATCCGAGTGCGTTGGCCCTGGCTTGTTCATGAAAGTTCCTGGCCTTTTCTAGCTGTAAGACAGAGACGACCTCAGAGCCTCTCTGAACCTTGTTTTCCTCCACTGTGAAGTGTGGGGCTGGATTGGTTGATTTCTAAGCTCAATTACCTAGACATGCCAGCCTGTACCATTTACCTGGTTCTAGAATCTTTCAAACCTACCTGCATCAGTCACAATGGGTTCTGGCCAATGCCCCTGATGTTACCAGGTGAGTGCCAGCGCTCAGCCTCTGGATTCAGGATCCCAGCCCAGTCCTTCTCCAAATGCAGTCTTAAACTTGCTGTTGCTTCTGGCCCTGTTCTAGCGCCTTCCACCCACCATCACAGGAAGCTCTTCCAAGGCCCCAGTAACAGGCATTTCTATCCTACCAGCTCATGCCTTCATGCTGCACCTGCTCCGGAGTGGGGGGCATGCATAGCCTATTCACAGGCAAGAAGGATCGGGGAGGGTATGGAGATGGTTGGGAAGGTTCGAGACAGCCCAACTGTACTGAGTCAGAGAACTCATGGTAGGTATTGTGGCCTGAAGTCTGTGTCTGGACCACTAGGCTTGCTCTTGTCAAGGTGATCTCAAGACTAGTAGGTCAGGAGGCAGGTGGCCTCTTGGTGGCCTGCAGTCACACATGTGACCTGCCCCCTGCCCCCACCCTGACAATGAGAATGCACAGGGACAACTGCCATCCAGCAGATATTACACCCTGGGCGCTATAGGAGGAAGTGGAGCCTGGGTGAGGATATTCTCCCAATGTCATAAGACACGGTCAAGGATACCAAGCTCAAATGCTCCCCATTATGAACCCTGGGGTTCCACGGAAGCCCTTTGAGTGGGGCTGGCCTGCGTGCGTCTCGTACCTGTAGCTGGAGGGTGACCTGCAGAGGGAGGGGCCGAGAGGCTGGGCAGGTGCACGTAGTCAGGTCAGGGAGGGCCGTGCGCCTTATTCCGATTTTATCCTGAGGGGCCACTCAAGGCGTTAAGCAAAGGAGGGAACTTTTGAAGGGATCACTCTGGCTGCCTGCTGAAAACGGGTCCGAGAAGGGCCAAAGGGGACTCAACAAGACATTTGGGAGTGTGTGCAATAGTCCAAAGAGCGGGTGGCTACAACTGAGACAGAAATCACGTGCATGGGGCAATGGGGACACCAGCTACATCAACCAGCACGTGCAGAGCACCTTCCAGGAGTCAGGTGCCTGATGATGGAAGAGGTCGGGGCTTGGGGGTGCCTTGAGACCAGAGCGGCCCTGGCAGAACCAGGAAGAGGCAAGCCTCGGGTGAGACGGCTCTCTGCCCCAGCAGCCCCCCACCTCACCCAGGTAAGGCTGCAAACAGACGTGGAGCTGTCTCCACCACCCACGCAGCTTGTCACAACAGTCAGGGGCCACGCTGATTAAACCAGCATCCTCTCCGCACGGTCTGGCCTGGATCGTATCAAGGTAAACAAGACTGTACTATGTCGCCGCACAGAGCACTCAGAAAGGATTCATCTTTCTCTCCTTTGAAATGACGGCAAACCTGCTAGGGGCTGAACAAACCACATCCGGAGAGGAAGTGATAAAGCCCAGAGGAGCAGTGACAATAACCATGGTGATAATCTTGCAATTTGGAGGTCGTAAATAAGAGGGGTGTTTACTTTGGAATTGCAACCCCAAAAGAAGAAAGCCACAATGACAACAGCAAAGAGGCAGCCTTCTCTTCTGGGAGCATCTTTAAAGAAGAGACGGATAAAGAACCGTTTCCCAAGGGCTGTAGGTAAATCCAAGATTTCCTTTTGACATTACCGTGTGAAAGGTCTTCAGTTAGGAAGATGAATCATTCAGGGTTTGGTTTTTTTTAGCTTTCTATTTTGAGATCATTTCAGATTCACCTGCAGTTGTTAAAATATAGTACAGAGAGGTCCCATAAACCCTTCCTAGTTCTACTAGTGGTAACCTTCTGCAGAGCTATGGCATGACATCTCAACCAGGAGACGGACATTGACACAATGAATCAGTTTGGAAGTGCTATATTGTTACTTCTGAAACTATAAAAATATAAAACTTCTGTATTCAAAAAAAAAAAACCCTAAAATTAAATTATAAGATAACCAGACAGGGAGAAAAATGTTTTTACCTTAATTCTAGTAAGGAGTTTATGTCCATAGAACGGGCATGTTTATAAGAAAAATATTAAGTGGCCCCTGGAAACATTTTGATAGCCTGTAGAATTATAACCAGAATGAATACAATACAGTAATATCTAAGGAAATTTATGAGGCATCATTGGATGCATTTACTTTACTTTAAGAATCTTTAAGGTTTGGGGTACCTGGGTGACTCAGTTGTTAAGTGTCTGCCTTCAGCTCGGGTCATGATCCCAGGGTCCTGGGATCGAGCCCCGCATCGGGCTTGGGCTCCCTGCTCGGTGGGAAGACTGCTTCTCCCTCTCCCACCCGCCCCCGCTTGTGTTCCCTCTCTTGCTGTGTCTCTCTGTCAAATAAATAAATAAAAATCTTAGGGAAAAAAAGAATCTTTAAGGTTCTTTAGAGGTATTATTGTTTATCTCCTTTCTGAAGTCTTTCATTATTCTCTTTTATATCTAGAAACCCACCAGTTCCTTCTAGTTTATTACATTGTAAATATCTTGGCTTTTGGCTGATTCATTCATTCAGCAAATATTTATTCACCATCTGTTATGGCCAGTTATTTTTCTAGGGTTAGGAAAACAGGAGTGATCAAAAAAGCCCTCTGATCAAAAAAGCTGACATTCTAATTGGTCCCCCCACCATTTCATCTCAACTATGCTGGCCTTGTTTCAGATTCCATCACCTTCCAGAAGCACCACTGTAGAAGCTTCTGAATCCAGCAGTCTCCATATAGTCTCCCCCCACCCCACTTCTGTGTTCACTTTCTGCTCTGCTGATCCTTCTTGGGACTGTCTCATTTCCACTGTGGCCCTAACTTGTCAATAAAAGTGATGTTCTTTTTTTCTTCTTCTTCTTCTTCAAAAGACACATCTGATTATGCAACATTCTCACTGGAAATCCAGTGTTCTCATGCCTCCTGCCCTGCTCTGTACAGAACCAGTTCTAAAACCTTTGCAGCCCTTAGGGGTCCAGCCCCTGTTTTCCTGTCTACATTCTCATCCACCCACCTTCTCTCCAGCCCTCCAGCTGGCTCAGACCTCCCATCTTTGCACACAGTCCTTCTTGGACTAGTGTCCTCCCCGGACTGTTCTACCTGAAACAGTCCTGCTCATTAACCTTTTAGTCTAAACATGACGTTCTCTGCTGAATGAAGTAGAGTAAATTCCATTTAGTGGGAGATTTTATTTACTTGGAGATCACCAAATAACTGCCTATTGATTGGGTTTATGTGCTGACACTCAGTTTATTTTGAACAAAGAGGTATGTCTGTTTCCCATTGTTGGCATCTTCACACCCTTATCCTGTTACTATGTGGCAACAGTGATGCCCTTGGTGATGCGTGATGTGGAGAATGCACTTAGCATTTCCTATTTGTTTTATCAATCCTTTTTTTCCCCTGAAGATAAAAGTCATTTGAAAATTAGAAAAGTATAGAGAACACCAAATATGAGAAAAAGCACTGCAAGGTTTGGGTGTCTTTTATTTACTTTCCCTAGTATTTTTATTTGCTTTATATTGATTATATGTACTGTTTAAACACTTGTATTTTTTCCACATTTATTAAAATGCTTTGAGCTTTTGACACAAACAGCTAAATTTATTCTCAAAAAGATGGTTCGTTAGATAAAAAAAAATGCACGGCTTATCTGCATCTTTATAGACTCTAGTATTACTAGGTCAGGAGGCAAAAATTGGCCTTTATCTTCAACTTGGCTTTTCTTTGATTCTTAGTAAGATTGCCTAAATTGTCATTTGTTGGTAAGCTTCTTGCACTTACCTTTATGAGTTTTCTATGTGTTTTCTTTTCCCATTTCCTTAATGGAATATTCCAGCTTTTCTCATTGACTTATATGAGCGATTTATTTATTGACATTTTAAACCCTTTCTCAATATTGTGTATTTAAAAAAACCATTTTAAGCCTGTAATTGGCTGTCCTTTCTTTTGTGATGTTTGACATGTAATTTTTATATGAATTCAAATCTATCTTTTCCTTTTGATTGCCTTTCATTGAGTTTAAACTTAGAAAGTCCTTTCTCCATCCAAAAACCAAGGAGCTGGTTTTTTTTTACCCCCTATTTTTTAAAATAACTGAGCTGTGATCAATCTGCGGTTTATTTTGGTGTTTGGTAAAGTTAGAAGCGGACATTTTCCCCAAATATCTTGCCAACTGTGGTATCATCTTTGATTGAGAAATCTTTCATTTCCCATTGATGAGTGACACCTCATTTAACATATGTTAAATACTGATCAGTTTCTGGCCATTCACGGTTCATTGATCGGCTACTGCTTCTTATATTAGTGATGCTCAGGATCACTTGTTTCAGGTTTATCATGTGGTATAAAATCTGGTAGAGCCAGTTCTGCTTCATTTTTCTTTCTGTAGAAGATTTTCTTGCGTGTTTCCCTTATTTACTCTTCCAGTTTCAATTGGGAAAGGTATTCACTTTAAAACCTAGCATTTTCCGGTGCAAGACATGGCTACTCCTTCTGAAAACAAAAGTATTTGTCAGCTCAATTTTTAGTTTTATTTATTTGGTCCCTTATATTTATTATTAAGGATATTCTTAGCTATTCTATTTGTGGGTGCTGTTATAAGTGGGATTTTTTAAATTATATTTTTAACTGGTTAAATGCTTCTAAACAGAAAAGTTACTTACTTTGGTGTGCTTACAGTGATTTTGGTTATTTTATTAACTTCTATTACTTCATCAACTAGTCAGTGATCTCTTGAATTTCTGTATATAGCTAGAAGAAACTGAGAGTGGAGAACTGGTATACCCCCAGGGCCAGTTAGACAGCGTTCCATCCACATAAAGTTCAAACCCAAGCAAAGCTCGTGGATAGTGGCAGAGGTCAGGATGGAGGCTGACTCTGGGGAGAAGGATAAGGGATGACGAGGAGGAGGCATCCGTGGGAACTCTGTGGGATTGTTCTGGGAGGTGGTTACGTGAGTGTTCTCCATGTACAAAAATTCACTGAACTGTCCACTTATGATTTGTGAACTTTTACATGTATCTGTCTGCAGCAGGGTGAACAGGGGTCCTCACAAAGATGCGTCTAAGACCTAACTACCCCCACCCCCCCACCCCGGGAGCTGTGAATGTGACTTTATTTGGAAAATGGGTCTTGGCTGAGGTAATCAAGTTAAAGATCTTGAGATGAGATCATTGTGGATTAGGGTGGGCTCTAAATCTGGTTACTAGGGTCCTTTTAAAAAGTGGGAAAAGGCAGACACACAGAAGAGAGGGTGTTGTGAGGAGGAGACAGAGATGGGAGTGATGCATCCACAAGCCCAGGAGCACCGAGAACATGGGCAACTACCTGAAGCTAGAAAGAGGCGAAGAAGGGTCCCTCCCCTACAGCTTTTGGAGGGAGCGTGGCCCTGCCAAACACCTTGGTTTCAGACTTCCAACCTCCAGACCTGTGAAAGGATAAATATCTGGTTATAGTAATTTGTTATGCCAGCCAAGGAAAGTAAAACAACGCCATACTGTAATAAAAATTTTACTTAAACAAACAAACACAAAACACAAATAAAGCCAACAAGGACCAGTGTTGGCAGGGATGTGGGAACAGGTGCTCTGATGCATGGTGATTGGGAGCTCTTTGGGGAAGCCATGAAATTATTGATCTGATCACTAAACACATTCTTTCACTTTATTCCATTCACAGGACAACGATCCAAGGCACAATTTCAGATGGCCACAAAGATTTTCATTCCCACACTGATTCTCGCCAGGCCTTTAGGCCACCCGGTGCAGAGATAGGAGACACCAGAGTTTGCTCTTGCTGTTCTGGGCTGCAGTCCTGCCCCGGTTCTGGTTCTTCTCTCTCTCTTCAAGGTCACAGCCCCAGGGACTTACCTTTGCTGCTCAGCTCCTCCATCCCCTGCCTGATACGGTCATGGGCCAGCCCTGCCTCCTGCCCCCACCTCCTGCCAGGCAGAGCTCCTGTCATGGACTGAAGGCATGTGCCCCCCCAAATTCGTATGTTGAAGCCCTAACTTCTGTGTGATGGTATGTGGAAGTGGGGCCTTTGGGAGGTGATTAGGGTTAGGTGAGGTCATGAGAGTGGGGCTGTCAGGTTGGGTTTGGCCTTTGTAAGAAGAGACAGGAGGTCATTCCCCAACCCCCCCACCACCACCACCTCAAGCACATAAAGAAGAGGGCATCTGTCAGTCCTCATCTAGAACAGACTCTGCCCTCTCCTTGCCTCTGAACTTCCAGCCTCCAGAACTGTGACAAACAAATGTCTGTGGTTTAGATCCGTCAGTCTGTGGGAGTTTGTTACGATGATTCACGCTGACTGGAGCAGCCCCGAGCCCTAAACCCCATCCACTGGTCGGGAGGGGCCAGTTCCCTGAGAGACTCCTGTCCGGGGAAGAAGCTTCGGTGTTCTACCGCTCTCCCGGCTCAGCCCCATGGCGTTACCCCGACACCCTTCCTGCCCGTTGGGCAGGCCTGCTTCTCTCTCTTCCCATGACCAGGGACTTCATTCTAGCCCTCTGCTCCCCACCTGGATGGAGCCCATTCTCCCAGCCTTCTGTCCTTCAGCCTCTACCAGGGGGATCCTTTAAAACCAGGTGTCTCATTAAGCCTTTTAGTCATTACCTTAATGGTCTTTTCTTATTTGTAATTGCATATTTACTATGCTGACCTTTTGAACACCAGTCTCTGCCCACCCCCCTGTAACACACCCACACCCACACCCACGGCTTTGATGGCAGAACCACAGCCCAGTTCCGAGTGATCAGCCACCTGCCTCAGCAAAGTCACAATGAGCCACCCCAGCTGAAGATCGTCACATGCAGTCATCGAGAGGAAGTCATCTTGGTGTGACCCATTCCGGTTTCCCCAGGCTCATCTCCCTCCACTGCGCTCCATTCAGCCAACACTGCACTGTCACCATGGGGCATTCCCACAAATGTGCCTCCAGGCTTGTGCACGCTGCCTCCTCCTTGCCCACCTCGCTCACACCTCTTTCTCCTGGGAGATCCTGCCAACGTGTCATCTCACACAGGAAGCTGTCCTGGTCTCTGGAAGCAGAGTGAGGTGCCCCCTCTTCCATCCTTCCCTAGCACTGTTCTCCTATCTCTGCGCGAGGCTGCTACTCTACTCTTGTTGGACAGTGAGCCCAGGTGGCACATCCTGTGTGTCCCCAGTGCCCCCCACACCCCCCAGACAAGGAGCCTTGATGGAAGTGTGTTTTGTGAATAGATGAATTTCAGATTGACCCTGATTTCTATGATCTGCCTGCCTGGAGCCCGCTGGGCTGTCTCTCATGGCCGCCTTCACCTCTGCATCCTCAGCATTCGGATTTACACTAACAAGACTTTGCATTTCTTCAAACATTTTTCATTCATCAGACAAACATGAGTCATGTGTTTATGATGGGAGTGGTAGCACAAGAGCTCTGAGGACTGAGAGCTTAGGTTTGGTCTCAACTGCCCCTTGACCACATGCGTGCTCTGGGAAAGTCATGCACCATCCCCATGCTTCAGATGTGTCCCCTGTACGTGGGCTAGTGACAACAGCCCAGGTCTTAGAGTGTCCATGAAGAGTAAATACAATCATGCCTGCAAAGCATTTAGCACAGGTCAGCAGCTCATGGTCCCGACTTGCGAGGTACAGAGTCAATCCCAGGTAAAGGTTCCTGGGTCACTAGAGAGACAAGACACAAGATGACCATCTGTCTCCAGAAGAGCTCTGTGTGCTTCTGGCAAAGCCAGGTCCTCTTCAGCCAGGATAGGTGTGGTGTCCATTCTAGTGGTGACAGTATCTCAGCAGAGTGACTGCCCACTGAGATAACATACAGGTCCCACTGGAGGTGCTCACATCTCTCTTCGAGAGAACCTGCTACAGGTAGACAGGCAGGTAGAACCTGCTTGGTAGACACACACCTCCAGCTGCTGCAGCTTTGGATCCTCCACGGCGTTAGCTCCATGGCCACACTTTCCCAAGGTGGCACTCAGCCAATGACTAAATACGCTGCCAGGGACCAGAGCTGGGCATTCCTCTGCTGAGCACCATTGCCCAGGAACCCCCACCAGCTGAGGTTGTAGTCCAAGGTCCTTCTTATGTATTCTTTCCTTCCTTCTCTCTTTTCCCAGATGTTAGACCTGCATCAATCTGAAGACTTTCCCCATCTCCCTGCCCCTCTCTATCTATCCTTCACAGGCATATCCTCCCCTAAATCTCTCATCTGCCTAGTCCCATCTTGGCTTCTACTTCTTAAAGGATCCAGGCAGACAAATCAACTTTGCCCTGATTTGTGAATTCAGAGTATCTGCTCATGAACCTGTAATCGTCCACCTCAGGTGTCACAAACCATTGGCATACAGAAGCAGAATGCATGCCCATCCCCAAAAAGGTGCCGTGGCTTGAATTAGCAGTCCTTGTACCTAGACTAACATGCTGTCTCATTGTCAAAGGGTAGTTTCACAAAACCCGGGTGTCAAAATTTAATTAACAAGTTTTTCAAGCTAATATTTCCTAAGGAGATGCTGAATTTCTATCTCTTACCCTAATTCCTTCCTAGACATCTCTACCTTGTTCATCCCCTACGTGGGCATCTGATGACTGTGAGGATCAGTCATCAGATGCCCACGCCGTGCCTGCCATTCACATGGTGGCAGTCCCCTGAGCCACAGACACAAAGACTGCTCTGGGAGGGGACAGCATGAAAATCTCTGAGGGGATGGTGTTCTCACAGACCTGGTAAGTGAGGTCTGAAGCTTTGATGATTGGCCTATTACCCATTTAAAGACGAGTGGTAATCACATCATCATGTTCTACACCTTAAATGTATACAGTGATTTATATTAATCATTTCTTAATAAAACTAGGAAAAAAAAGACCAATGGTGTCCACACTGCCATAGAAAAAACAGACTTACAGAGAGATAACAGGGAAGACAGGGCAGTAGAGCAGACCCAAAAGGAATCCCAAAGGGACCTTATGATGTCCTCCTCAGATCTACTGAACAGTAAGCAAGAAAGGGACAAACAAGTTGGGATTTTTACCTGCACTTTGACTTAATAAATACTCCTAATCTCCCAGTGTCACTGCCTAAATTATAAAGGAGTTTCTGAGCCTGAAGATATTCAGCATCGAGAGGCAATTTCATAAAAGGCATCACAATTTAATTAGAGTGATTACAATGTCACGACTTAATAACCAAAAATATCTGATTAAAAAATGGGCAGAGGAACTGAATGCACATCTTTCCAAAGAAGACGTATAGATGGCCAACAGACATATGAAAAGATGCTCAACACGACTCATCATCAGGGAAATGCAAATCAAAACCACAATGAGACGTCACCTCACACCTGTTCAAGTAACTATCATCAAAAAGACAAGAAGTAACAAGAAATAACAACTGGTGAGGATGTGGAGAAAAAAGACCTGCTGTGCATGGTTGGTGGGAATGTAAGTTGGTTCAGCACTAAGGAAAACAATATGGAGATTCCTCAACCAATTAAAAATGGAACTACCCTACAATCCAGCAATTCCATTACTGGGGTATATCCAAAGGAAATGAAGGCAGTGTACCAAAAAGACATAAGCACTCCCATGTTTACTGCAGCATTATTTATAATAGCCAAGATATGGAAACAACCTAAGTGTCCATTGATGGATAAATGGGTAAAGAAGATGTATATAAAGGAATCTTATTTGGCCATAAGAAGAGGGAAATCCTGCCATTCGTGACAATGTGGATGGACACTGGGGGCATTATTCTAAGTGAGGGAAGTTCCAGACAAAGAAAGATAAATACTTATGAGCTCACTTATTTATGGAATCCAAAAAAGCTGAACTTATAGATTAACAGAGTAGAGTGGTGGTTTGGAGAGAAGGAATGTTGGTCAAAGGGTACAAACTTGCAGTTAGAAGATGAGTAAGTTCTGAGGATCTAATGCGCAGCCTTGTGACGATAATTAACGAAACTGCTCATATAGTCGAAAGGTGCTAAGAAAGTCAATCTTGAATATTCTCACCACAAAAAAGAAATGATAATTTTTGTGATGTGACAGCGGTGTTAACTATCACTACAGAGGCAATCCTACTGCAACACGTAAGTGTATCAAAGCAATACCTTGTACACCTTAAATTTCCACAATGTTACACGTGAAGAACGTCTCAATTTTTAAAAATGATCGCAATGGCAGAAAAGACTTGAAAATGATGTAGGAGTTGTTTTGCTCAGAGACCAAGGGAATGTCCTCAAACCCTTGAAAAAGCACCCAAGATTTCAGGGGCCACGAGTATCCTGAATGTACCCATGGAGACCCATGGGGATCTATGGACCTCAGTTCCCTGATCTGAAAATATAGCCACGATATTTTCTTTTTTTTTTTTTTTAAAGATTTTATTTATTTATTTGAGAGAGAGAGAATGAGAGAGAGAGAACACCTGAGAGGGGATAGGGTCAGAGGACGAAGCAGACTCCCTGCCGAGCAGGGAGCCCGATGCGGGACTCGATCCTGGGACTCCAGGATCGTGACCTGAGCTGAAGGCAGTCGCTTAACCAACTGAGCCACCCAGGCACCCTAGCCACGATATTTTCTTAATTGAAAATAAAGTAGGTTGCAGACAGTATGCATAGCTCAACCCATTTTTCCTTTCACCATTATGTACATAATCCAAAGGGCATTATCTGAGAGGAGTAAGATTGAGGGTTTCTTGTATTTTATATACAACTTATATATATTTTACCTTGTATTTTATATACTTCTAAACTCTTTGAAGTATTTAAAATATCAAATATGTTACTTTTGTAATAATAGCTTCCAAACAAATCTAAAAAAAGGATAATAAATATGTTTCCAACAAACCAATACTTGGACCTAGTCTTGCATCTCTGATGGCAGAAAGCAGTGGGCTGCCCCACCATCCACCCCAGAGCAGCCCGACCTGTCAGACGCCCATTCACGATGATACCCCATCTCTTGCCACTCTCGTCTCTTGGTCTGCTCTATAATGGCTTCTTCCCCACTGGCTACTGCTTGACCAACTTCCTTGGAGGCTGATATGGCCAAGGGCATTTGAATGTCAGGTGGGTCTCTGCTTTACTGAGCTGATTCCACTGGGCCACCTGCAGTCTTGTCCTGACATCAAAAGGATGAATTTCTCAGCAGTAAAAGCCTTCATCTGCTCTTGAAGACTTATTTATTCATTCATTATTTTTTAATTCAGACATTCGCTCAGCAAATATTTTTATAGCACCTAATGTGTAGGGGTTCTGTAGAAACAGAGAAATTAGCCGTAAAAATTAAATAGAAAAATGCATCCAGCTGGAAATTAAAATAGCATGTTCCTAACAGCTAACAGCCGCTATGCTAAGAAGCATATAAAAAGGGTGTTTCTCACTAGAAGGCAAGGAAATAAATGCACATTAAAATAACAATGAATTGACACTTTCACTTGTCAGGGATTAAAATAAAATGATAAAACTCATTGCTGGTGAAGATATGGTAATTTGGGCAATTGCTATCCACTGTGGGAGACCAAGTATGAAATCACGTGTGGCGGGCTAATTCAGTGTGATATTAATTTGTGTTTTTCCTACTGAGTTTTTCTTTTCTCCTTCAAAGAAAGTAGTTAGACTATATTAATGTCTTATTGTTACATAACAAATATCACCAACTTAGCAGCATAAGACAAAACCCATTTCATGGTTCACAGTTCTGTAGGTCAGAAGCCCAGGCAAGGCTCAGCTGGGTTCTCTGCTCAGGGTCATATAAGACTGACACGAGGTGGCTGCTGGTGTGGGTTCATTTCTGGTGGCTCTGGGAGACAACCGACTTGCAAGTTCATTCAGGTTAGTGGTGGAATTCAGTTCCTTGGGGTTATAGGACTGACGTCCCTGCTTCCCTGATGGTCATCAGCCAGGGACCATTCTTGTCTCCTAGAGGTTGCCTGCGTTCCTTGTCATGTGGCCCCCTCAATCTCCAAAGCCAGCATCTGTCTCCCCCACACACATCGGGTCCTTCTCATGCTGTTTCTAGGAAGGTCCTAGCCTCCTGTAAGGACTCATCTGATTGGGTCAGGCTCAAGTATTGAAAAGACACAAAATAATAGCATGAATAAATGGCATGATAAGTAAGACAAACACTGAGTTTTGGAATGAGATTTGCACCGTATTTTTGTGGCAGAAGGATCACTGATACACTGACCTTCCTATACGTAAGACAAAGATGGTCTGGCCTCAAACTCTGGACCCAACCAAGAAGCCACCAAAGATGGTGCAGAAGGATTGTTAGTAACATGAGGAATGGTGGTTTCTTTTTCCCTCTGCCTGTCTCTTGAAAGTTAATCCCATCTGTGCCCCCTCTCCACACACACACACACACACACACACACACACACACCCTTGCCCAGACAGATCAACAAGGACTAGCAGCTTGACCAGCTGGCCACAGTTGGAAGGTTTCCTGCCCCTGCTGTAAATCCCAAAAAACCAAGCAACCAAATCAGAGGCTCAGCCTATTTCAGCATTCCCTAGCCACAGAGGCTCAACTTTTAGATCACAAAGACGCAGGGGCTGTGGAGAAAGGGGAAGTCCAGGGCTGATGCCTCCCATGGGGAACCCAGCTAGGAAGGCATTTAGCAACCACAGGTTGAAGCCGAAGGACTACATCTCCTTCTCACTTCCTCTGGGGGAAAGGAACCGAGCTCTGCGATGTGGTTGTCGGTGATGCTAGGGCTGGGGTTTCTAGCAGGCGTCATTGCAAGAAAACCAAGGAACTTGCACTTTGGATGTGGCATCCTTCTCCTGAGGGCACGCTGCTCTAACTTCCAGCTCTGACTTCGGCCCTTTGCTCAATGATTCTATTTAGGGTTCTCGTTTTGCTTCTGCCCCGATCCTGTACAATGTATGTACACACACACATCCACACGTGTGCACATAGACACACACCAGCTACAGACAGACACGCACGTGCAAAGCCACGTAGACACACAGCAACACGCAGATGTTTACGTTAGCAAACTTACCCACACAAAGGCACATGCGTGCCAGCTCACTCAGATACTCACTGACACGTCCATCCACATCCACATCCACGTGTTTGTATAAACGTAAATACACCTACTCTCGAACGCAGACACACACGCACAAATATACAGTGTTCACGTGCACACACAGACACACAACTTCTTGGCGGAAATTCCAACCCACATGTCCCATCAGCTGTGCATGTGGATTTTATTTCCCAACTGTTTGTTGACCCTTTCCTTATTTTCCTTCAGAGTTAGGTAATTATAGTTCAAAAGAAGTGAAAACTGCCAAGCAAGCAGAGCCACCGAGCCGGGGGTCAGGGAGCCTAACGCCAGCCCTCAGCAGGGCCTGGGGCAGGGCGCTCTGCAGACACAACTCTGGGTTTGGATCATGAACCCCTTGGGCAGTGCTGGTTATCTTCCCGGTGCTAGAAGCTGAGCAGACCCCACACACCTGCAGCCCAGGCACGTGCAGTGTTGAAAACCCTGCAGGCGAGGAGCTGGATTCCAGTCACAGGGCACAGCACCACTCTGCCTCCTAGTACCCCACGACCTTTCTGTGGAGGGAGGCTTTTTCCGCATTGGGGTTGCCCCGTGGCGCCTGCATATGGCCCGTGGCTCCCATGCTGTTGAGATGCACCGCAGCAGTCTGGGTATCATCACGGGACTTCCCGATCACGGGGAGGACAGAAGTTGTCCTCTGCTTCAGCTGGATGCAGCTTCCCTTGGATTTGGAAATTCAAACCATCAGGGGTAGTTTTTTTGTGAAATTTCCGTCTGTGAGCACAAGAGTGCCGTTGGTGGAGCCCCTTGTCCCTGGGTGGCATCCGCAGTGGTACCCTGGAGGTCCCTCCGCCGTCCCTCTTCGCTTGGGCAGAGCTCCCCGAGGACAGCTTCTGTGACAGCTGTGCTTTTTGGGGACTGGTGCACTCATGCCTTATTTTGCGGAGGGCTCTACCTGTGAGGGTGAGGGTGCTCTGGAGGAAGGTGCAGGCACCAGGGACCCCGTCTTTCCTTCCAGGGACTCATAGAGCTTATGCATGGTCTGCCTCCTTCCCAGGACCTCCCCTGATGTCACGGCCCCCAGATCCCAGCCCAGGAAGACAGCTGGGCTAGTTTAACTTCCCTATTTCCCCTTCTCCAGCCGAGCACCAGGACCCGCAAGGACAGACGTGTGTGGGGAGCTGGCTCCTTCATGCCAATGCCTGGGCTGGTGGAGGCACCCAGAGCTCCCAGCCCTCTTCCAGCAGATCTCCATCCTGCAGGACCGACTACTCGCTTCACCACCTCCTCAAGGGCACAGCTGCTTGGAGCCGGGGGAGAAACCACTTAAAAATCTCCTTAAGAATCCTAAAACCCCCTCGCTTGAAAGTTGTGGGCCCCTGCCCCCATATTTTTTAATCTGGCTTAGGAACCAATGCCTCCAGATGTCTATTCTGGAAATGTCCTTTGGGGTGGGGACCAGGGGAGGCAGGTGAGACACCGCAGAAGCAGAATCAGAGGAGGTGCTCACTCTTGGTGAGGGAAGGGCCAAGTTGTGACCCTGAGATGGAGGTCCCCTAAGTCTCTCACCCTGGGCTCCTAACCTAGTTTCTACTCTGGTGCTGTCCAGATCCCCCCAGGCCCATTAGGGGGTGTCTGAGGGTGAGGGGTTTGATGGCAAGGCTAACGTTTATCTTCTCCTCAAGGGGACAGAAGAACCCCTCAGAACAGAAGCCACTCGGTTTCTTAAAAGAATGAATGTAATTACCAGACAACCCAGCGATTGCACTCTTGGGCATTTGTCCCAAGGGCATGAAGTCCCAGATGTCCTTCCGGGGGTGAATGGCTAAAGAAAGGGAGGTACATCTGTCCCCCGGAATGCCACTAGACGATAAAAGAAACGAACCATGGTTGCATTCAACATCTAGAACAGTGGGTCTCCAGGGAAATACACCGACCTCGAACCCATCCTAAAACGTTGCATACTCTATCATTCCATTTATAAAACATTGTTGAAGTGACTAACTTATGGAAATTGCAGAGATTAGGGGATGCCAGGATTGGGAGTTGGGGGTTGAGAGGGGCCAGCTGTAGTCATAACAGAGTCACATGTGGGACCCTAGGGCCATTGGAACCACTGAGTATCTTCACTGTGGCAGTGGACACCTGAGCTTACACGTGTGATTAAGGTCTATGGAACCAAATGCACATACACATGTGCAGGTGAAACTGGGAATTGGAAATAAAACCTATGTTTGGGATCAATGTCAGTATCTCAGCTGTGATGTTGTAATATAGTGCTGCAGGAGAACTACCTCTGGGGAAACTAAAGAAAGGGTATGTGGGATCTCTCTGCATCATCTTACAGTTGCATGTGAATCTACAATGATCGCAAAATAAAAGCTTAATTTTAAAAAAAGAGGGAGACACAGGGGTGCCTGGATGGCTCAGTCAGTTAAGGGTCTGCCTTTGGCTCAGGTCATGATCTCAGGGTCCTGGGATCAAGCCCCACGTCCGGCTCCCTGCTCAGTGGGAGCCTGCTTCTCCTTCTCCTTCTGCTCCTTCCCCTGCTCATGCTTTCTCTCTTTCTCTCAAATAAATAAATAAATAAAATCTTAAAAAAAAAAAAAAGAGGAAGCCACAGGTCTACCATCTTGCTCGGGGCCCCCTGGTAAGCCTGTACTCCTTGGGGCTCTTTTATCTTTCTTCTTTGGATTTTCTTTTTCTCCTTAAATGAGTGAGTTTATTTTGTCCAGTTTTCCCTGGTTGTGACCTGGTGTTCCCTGAGGAGGCTGATGTTAGTGACCGTCCAGGAGTTATTCTTGTTATAAGCACAGGTAAGAGGTGTCCTTATCTGGTTTCCTGCTCAGAGCATCCTCGGCTCCTACCTGTCAGGGAGACAGGCTGTAAAGCTTTTCTAGAGTCACTGTTCCTTCAAAAAACATCTCCTGGGCACCAACGTATGGTCCACCATGGTGTTAAACCTTAGGAGGTGGACTGCTGGAGTAAGTCAGGAGAGGCCTGACTTACAGACCCTTTGCTCGGGGATCCAGAGCAGAGGAGAGAGAAATAAGCAATCAGGAAATTATAACACCACATGGTAATTACTGCCACAGAGGTGAGCTCTAACCCAGGCTGTGATGGTGGCCTTCCTGGAGGAGGAGACCCAGGCTGATTCTGTAGGGAGAGAGTGGACAGTATCAGGAGAAGCTGCGAACATCACATTCACCTGGGCTTCCAAGTCTCTGCTGACTCACCTTGACATTCATGCTTCCTGACATCTTCAGAGTAACGGAGAGTCCTTCCCATCCCCAACGCCACACATGCCGACCAACGGTGTCGCTTAGCACCAAACATCACACGCCCTGGCATGTTTTGTTTTGGGTTCGGCACACTCAATACCAGAAACAGTGACACCGAGGATAACAGCTCAAAGGGACCACTGAGGACTTCCACCCAGGAAGGCAGGAGCTAGCGAGAACTGAGAGAGTGGGTGAGCCGTACAGCGTGAAAGGATTTTAGCTTGATCATCTTGTCCCTCTGTTCAGTGAGGCAAGTCAGCCAGTCCTTCCAACCTATGTCCGCCAAGTACAAAGACAATCCCAACAGTCAGAGAGCTCCAAATGCCATTTCATGAATCTGTCCCTCCCCTTCCCCCTCCCCCCAACTCTGAGGGCAGTACTTGTAGATGTGGAAGGATGTCTTGATGTATCTAAGGTCTACTTGACTTCACTGGCCCCTTATACCACAGCAGTCACCAGTAAGCTAGGGATGTCTTGAAATTTTCCAGATCAGTGGTTCTCAAACTCCCACATGCAACAGAATCACCTGGAGGGCTCATGAAAACACAGATGGCTAGGCCCTGCTCCCAGAGCTTCTGATTCAGTAGGTGTGGGGCAGAGCCCAGGTAACCAGGTGATGCTGAGGCTCTGAGGACCACACTCTGAGAACTACTGTTGTAGCAATTCCTAAGGGCATAGGTGATCCACCTGACACCATCTCCCCGATGTCCCACATAGTCAAAAGAAGTATAAGGAGGGTACAGGGACAGGGACCAGTAGAATCCCTAAAAGCATTAATCGACACCTGATTCACTCCTCTCCGCGATGTCACTTCCACAATTAACAGTTTTGGGGAGTTTTTTATTAACCAGCAGTCAGAGGACAGGAATAAGAACTCTAAACTAGAAGTGGGATAACCAGGCTTTAATCTAGACTCTACTACTTGCTTGCTTGTTGATTTCAGGAAAGTGGCATACACTCTGTCACTCTTTGGTTTTCTTAGCTTAAAATCCCCTCCATCACGTGAGGCTCTTAATAGGATGAAATGAAATAAAATAAATGGAAGATGTTTTTTAAAATACAAGGTCTACTCTTGTTTGGTTTATGTTCAGCTGCAACAAAACAAAGCACTAGAAACTTGACACTCAAAACCTGAGTTTCAAGACCTCAAACTTGACAATCCCACTGGAGTTAGGCACAAGAGAAGACCCAAGTGTAGGGGTGCACGGGGACATGGGCTGGCAGACAAACTCTCATTCTCAGCCTTTGGTAAGAAACAGCAAGGATGCCCAGCGAGGATCAGTGGGTGGCTTGGTGGAGGGTGAACATACAAGGAGGAGTCTCAGAGCAGAGTACATGTTATGATGCAGGCAGGCAGTTGAGGTGACATTTCTCAAAAATCAGCAGGTGCTAACTTGCAGGGCAAGGCTGGAGGACTTTGCAAGCCCCTCCCACCCATTTCAAAGCAGGGTGCATTTCCTCGGCTGGATGCTAGATACTAACCAGACAAGCAGCATGGAAGCAAGCCTGGTGACCGATGTTGGGTCTGCACCAAACTAGGAAACCCCAAATCCCTTCTGACTGAGAACAGAATTGAGGCCAAGCTGAGCTTGAACTTGCCAAAGGTATGGGCTCCGAGGCATGACAGATCAGGGTAATCAACCCCCTCCTTCACCCTCCTTATCACATCTTTTGCCATGCAGTACCCCACCCCCAAAAAAGGACAGAATCCATTTCTCCACCTTGAGTGTGGCCTTGATTGTGAGAGTAGCTCTGTCCACTAAGATGTGGTAGCAGTGACAGAGTACTACCAGGACCCGGCCTGCATCTCAGGGCCCTTGCTGGTTCCTCTTACCCTTTTGCTCTTCTGCCATCACTGTGAGAAGGAAATGCCCGGACTAGCCTGCTGGTCACATGACGAAGATGAGAGACATGGGGAGCAGAATGGCTCCAGCCAAGCCCAGTCCAGAGCAGACACCCTAAATGACCCCACATGCATTAAGGAACCTAGCAGGGATCAGCCAAGTGCAGTCTAGATTAAGCAGCCTATCTCCAGCAGGTCCACTGACCAATGAGCTATAATAATAAGTGATTGTTGTCTGAAGCCACAGAGTGGGGCAGTTTGTTACCTGGCAATAGCTAGCTGATACAAGTGGCTACTTTGTCAGGTTCAGGACACCAAGATGAATTAAGATGAAATATTTACCTGCAAGGAATGTGTAATCTGACAAAAGAGGCAGTTGCCATAAGATGTGCTAAGTAACACCGGAGGAACTAAATTGGTGTGGTAAGAGTTCAAAGACCCAGGGACCTAATCAGAGGTTCCAGGGAAGGCTTCTCAGAAATCACTCTTGAGCCAAGCAGCATGAGGACAGGAGACTGGGAGCTCTGAGCACGCCCTACGTTGAACACAAGGCAGGGTACTTACAGGTGAAACGGAAACAAGTGGGACCAAGCCCAAGGTTGGATTCGTGTCAGAACCCGTTCACATCTTAGGCTCTGGGGACACAGAATGCCACCTCGCCTCCCCCAGGTGCCTCGCCCATGGCCCACATCCACGGCCACCCCTGCTGGGGGTCTGGCAGATGCCCAGAACCCAAACTTTGTCAATGAGCAAGTAACTCCTTGTCCAAACACCAGGGACCAACACCACTAGACCCACTGGACACTGTAGCAACAAAACAGATTTCCTCCAGAGAACCTGCTTCATATTTGATCAACTTTTCTAGTAGTCCTTTTTGAAAAAGTCTTGATTGGTATAGCGTTTGTAAGATTCTTCATTTGTCTACAATAATATTTGGGCACAGGACTAGGGACAGGGAGTGGGGACAAGGCAGACAGCAAAAAAAAAAAAAAAAAAAGCAGAAGAGCTTGTGACTTCTGAGTAATTGACATCTTTGCACAATTTTATTTGAGTCTGTAAAACAGAATTGCCGTAAAACAGAATTGCTGGAACAAAACATCAAGCTAGTGCTGTGCTGAGCCCAATGTCTTGGGGAGCAGCCTGCTCTGCTTTGTGCAAGCTTATTGCTCCAGCAACTTCCCAGCAGTCAGACCTTCTCAACCAGGGGCTCCCATGGATAGAGCAGGATTGTGGGTGGAGCCCATGGTGGCTAGTAACCCCACTGGCCTCTCCTCACCCACTGGCTACATATGAAAGTTTGGCTCCCCATCTGAAGAGCGTTTTGACAGGTCCTCCCCCAAAAGCTGATGCAACTTCTCTAGACTTTGCAGAAGGAGTCATGGCAGAATGCTTAATTTTATGTCTTTGATTTGAAACCTTGTAACTTCTAGAGATACTTCTCAGGGTGTTACTATGGGTCACAAAAATATAGCATGACTCAGGGAATAACCGCTTTCCTTTTAAAAAAAATAGAGAAACCACAGGACAGACAAACGAGGCTGCTTTGCTGGGTCCTGTGGGAAGCTCTACACCAGCCTCCAAGCCACTGAGGCAGCTCAACCTTGCTCAGCCTCGTGAGGCAAAAGTGGGAGTCTCTGCCACAAAACCCAAACCCAGAGTCAAAACCCTGCGTGTAAGGAGGAGAGCTTCCAGGCTGAGGGCTCCTGGTCTCACAAGAGAGCCAGGTTCACAGAAGTCGTTACAGAGAAAGAGGATGTGCTGTCTGTTAAATAAAATGGTGGATAGAGGGACTCTTACAAGTGTGCTTGCTGTCCTTTCAACTCACTGGGTCACCAATTTAATTGTACACAACCAGAATAAGGGCACAAGACATATTTCCTAGAGAGTCCACAAGTTCCAGTTGGGTTTAATGAGCAACTCTATATATTCCGGTCGCCATTTTGCAGGAGGAATGCTGAGAAGTGGTTGGATTCTGGAGACAGACTAAAGGCAAAGTGGACATAATTTGCACATGGCGGAGATGCGGGGATGGGAGGGAAAGGGACAGCAAGGATGAAGCCCGGGGCATGGCCTGGACCACTTCTGTGTCTTTGCCTCCAGCTGTGTAGGGATGAGTTCGCCTCCACTGCCCCCTGTCCTGGAGCATCTCTGTCACAGGCCTCCCCTTCTTCCTCCAAAATGAGGGAAAAGGGGCAATTTTGACTTCATACAGAAAATATTAGCTGCCAACTTAGAGCCAGTCACTCCTGCAGCCATTGCCACCGGGCTGTGAGAGTCCAAAGTGAAGTCACCCATCAGCCACATTCGGGCCTTGAAACAACTGATTTGCAAACATTCCCCCTGCCCAGCTCCAGTTGCTGCTACCGAGGAGATGTTTGATGGTGAGAGACAAGGGACAAGCATGGGAGACAGAGCTCCCAAGGGACAGGGGGAGCTGGCTATGCTTCTCAACCCCTTTGTGGTTGTGACCCACAGTAAGAAATACCTTTTACATCAAGAGCCGGTATTCACACTCACAGCCTTACTACTTACTCTTCTCTCCCACGTAGGTTCGTTTTAAAAAACGCTGCTCAAAACCCACTAAATCGACTGTCCTCCTCAGGTCATGACACACAGTTTTGGAAATCCCTCTTTCAGATAATGCTGGACAAGACTATTCTTCCTGCCTGAAACTAAGGCCATGATATGACTGCTCCTGACCTCAGTCACCTGTTGAAGGTGCCCACCCTTGGAGGGAGGTTGCAGAACCAGCAGCAAGGAGGTCCCTTTAGGAGATGCTCATTTCCTGAAGTCACTGGACTTGCCTGAGATTTCCAAGAGAAGTGCCAAGAAATCTGACTTTCCTCCTGCTGAGCTCCCAGGACCACACCCTTGGGCTCAAGTTGTCACCTTAACCCCGTGGTGGTTGCTGGGCTCAGATGGGGCTACGCCAACCACCCTTCCGGGGTTAGTGCTCTGGGAGCTGAGTGAGGCATCTTCTTGCCTGTTGACTCATTTTGGGATGGCCAGAGAACCAGCTCATAAGTCAGTTTTCTTACTGTTTATTTTTTAAGAGAGAATCTCTATGGAGACATAGACAGAGGGCAACATCAATAATCAACAAAGAAAGAAGTTTGAGAATTCTCACATCACAAGAGTTCATGTTGTCTCGGGATGAAGCCCATTGGAGAATGGCAGCTTCGATTGTCACCTTCCAAGTGTCCCTTCCTTTCATGAAAGTCCAGCAAGGCCCCCATTCTAACCCATGTTCATCAGCCACCTGCCACTAACATCCTTGAGGACCTCAGCTCAAACTGTTTTTATAAGTCAGACTTACTACATTTTATAACCACTGATTTGTGTTCATGATCTGAAGTACAGCCTTATCAGCGGGCTCTTCTATTCGTTTTGATCATTTTAAATGTGTGACTCTTGAGTTTTCTAGGTACACAATCATATCACAGGCAACTAATGATACCATTTTCTCTTTTATTCTAAAAACTCTATCTTTTATTGTTTCTAGAACTTCTCGAGCAATGTTTGGCAACAGGACATGGCAGGACTCCATTTCTGATTTTGTTGGAAATGCTACTAGCTCTTTACCCTTAAAGCATAAAACTGTCCATTCGGTGTGAGATGTAATCCTGGAATACTTAGCTACTTTCAGAGATTATTGCTTTCCCCAATAAGAATAATTGTTGAACTTTATTAAATGCCTTATTGGCACCTACTTTTTTTTTTTTTAAAGATTTTATTTATTTATTTGAGAGAGAGAATGAGATAGAGCATGAGAGGGTCAGAGGGAGAAGCAGACTCCCTGCCGAGCAGGGAGCCCGATGCGGGACTCGATCCAGGGACTCCAGGATCATGACCTGAGCCGAAGGCAGTCGCTTAACCAACTGAGCCACCCAGGCGCCCTTATTGGCACCTACTGATATTTTTCTGTTTTTATCTTTTTAAAATATTTTTATTTTTTAAAGTAATCTCTATGCCCATTGTGAGGCTCGAATTCACCACCCTGAGATCAAGAGTCATGTGCTCTGGGGTGCCTGGGGGGGCTCAGTCAGTTAGGCATCTGCTTTAGGCTCAGGTCATGATCCCAGGGTCCTGGGATCAAACCCCCCATGGGGCTCCCTGTTCAGCAGGATCCTATTTCTCCTTCTCCCTCTGCCCTTCCCCCCACTCACTGTCTCTCTCTCTCTCTCAAATAAATAAATAAAATCTTAAAGAAAAAAAGAGTCACGTGCTCTACTGACTGAGCCAGCCAGAGACCCCTCTGCTTTTATCTTTTTAATTTGAAGTATGCATTCATAGATTTCCTACCATTATAGTACTCTTGTCTCCAGGGAATAAGCCTTCAGTGAGGCACTGAAATATTGTAACATATCTATGAGTTTATGTGCAAGTACTTTATTGAGAATGCTTGCATCCATGTTAATAATATGCCATCTTTGACAAAAGTACTATTATTGGAAAATAGATTATTTACATGAAAAGAATAGTATCATGGTCATCTTTGGAAGAATTTGTAAAGTATGAGAAGTCTCTTTCCTTGAAAGTTTAAATGACTTCTCCAGTGAAATCTTCTGAGTCTGGGTTTGGGGGAGGAACAATGCTTTATCTTTATTTCCTGTTGTTTGATTTTGTTTTAAATTTTCTTTTCATCATGAAAAATGTCTTCATGCTTTTTCCTGGGTTAAAGTTTTTCACTTAATACATGAGCAGAAAAGAGATGTCTCGTGATTAACAGTTTCAAGTTGGTTGGCTCATCATCCTGCCTTGTCTTCTCATGTAGCTTATATCCACTTTTTTTTATTTCTGCTTTTTATGCATGACTTTTCTTCATGAGACTTACCAGAGATCTCCCCAACAAACCCTCAAAGAATCAGCTTTGGTTTGATTTATTAATTCTCTTTTTTTATTCTCTTCATCTTTTTGTTCTTATAAGTACATGAATAAAAATATTCTTGTAAATATTTAAAGAACTCAGGAGTATTCAGAACAAGAAGGAGCAGCCTCCCTCCACTACTCCCGCCCCCTCAGTCCTGATGCCTCCCGTGTCCCACGGTGACCACAGGCTGGGCTGGGGGGCCTCCCTCCCACCCTCTCCCTAGTTGCTCTTTCTGCACACATTTGATATTTTTTACCACCGATGGTTCATGCCATGCAGATTGCTCTCATATGCTAGTTTCACTTAGAAATACATTTCAGAGATCCATTCACTTAATCAATATTATTAAGAGATAGCTATGTGCCCATTTCTGTTCCAGCATCTTGGGATCCATATGTGGACAGAACAGAGATCTCCCTGCCCCACTCATGGAGCTTAGACTCAGCTCTCCTTCCATGTCAGAAGTGTGTCACCGAATTCTTTATAATGGCCACATGACTTCGTTATGTTTACCCCTATGAAGGTCATTGGGATTTTCCCCCAAGGGTTTTACAGTTACAGACAAGGCTGCAGTGAATGTCCTAGGACATACATCTTAGCGCACTAATGAATATTTCTAGGGGATGGTCTCTAAGAAACACATTTTTGGGGTACAAGGTCAGCATATTGTAGATTTTGATAAAGACTCACAAATTGTTATTTGGGAGAAGTTTTTTTTTTATATTTCAAATTTCCAAATGGTTTAGGATTTTTTTTTTTTTTGATGTGATTAATTTTTTACTTTGATGCACTGGGATAGAGAACTTTGCCTTTTTTTCTTTACAATTTTTTATCTTTGTAAAAGGTGTTGTAAGGTCCTCCGGGTATGGCTGTACAAGGTAATAACCAGGCCATCTGTCTCCAAGGGATTCCCTCTCCAACCCTTCAGGTGGGGGAACCTTACTCTCTGCAGCTGCTTCTAAGCTTCTGGAGGCTTCCATTAGAATCTTTGCGCTGCCTGGGACCTGTCCACTGAGGGGAGTCCTTCCTTTCCCACCAGTGACATTCTTCTTCCCTGTTACATGATGAAAATTGCTCTGCCAACATGGTGAGCACGTGTTGCACCTCGGCCTGGAGATGTGGTCAGCCTTCCCTCGTACGTGCACCCTCTTCTCCTTCTGCAATGGACCAAAGCACATGCCTCCACAGCCTGTCCAGACTGAAGTGGGGGTACAAACATCCACTTCCTTCTTTCCTTTCACCAGTGGGATCCTGGGGAACCCCTCGAATCCATGCCGTTTGCATCTGTGTACCGAATGCAGAAATCACGTGTTTCTTTATTTTGTTATAGTTGTTTATTTGCTTGCTTAAGTTCGACAAGTTTTTTCCCCAGAAGCTAATAAATAGATTTGTGTTTCTCTTTAAAACTTTCATCACATGACATTTTTTGGTAATATTCAAAGCCATTGCATGGATTTTCAAGGAGCTGGGTTTCCTTTTGGTGGTATATAAGGTTGTCATCTGTAAATGCTACAAAATCGTTTTATTTTTTCACTTATTCCAAGTCTGTCTATGTGATCTTTCATGGACTTACTGTGACCTAATAATGGCTTCTCCTATGTGTGTGATTCTTTCCAAAATGTATCTTGTGTTTTACCTGAAGCTCATGGATGTTATGTTGCTTGGTACATGAAAGCTCATTAAGGGCAAATATTAACCTAGCTTCAGTCAGATTGCTTGAATTTAAATCCTGAGTCCACTACTTACTACTGAGATCTTAATTTAATGCAACATTTGGTAAGTATTTGTGCAGTGCCTACAATGTGGCATGCATGGGTCCAGGTGCTGAGACTAGCTTGAGAAACAGAACCCATGAGGTCTCTGCTTAATGGCACTCACACTGGGGGCAGGGATGGACGGGAGGAGGGGGATCACAAAAAGGCAGCAAAGCTGTAGTAGGTCGGAGGGTGATTCATGATACAGAGAAATAGAAAGGAGAAGGAGGGGTACCAGGGATATGGGGACTGCAGTTATGTATGGGGTTGCTGGAGTGATACTTGAGACAGATTTGTCTAGATGTTGGATGCTGTATGGTAAGCAGAGTCCTGAAGAAGAGGAAGTTGAAAAGGGGAACCTCCCATCCCAGGTTTTGGTTCAGGAAACTGGGTGATGCAGAACAATCCAGAACCCCTGTGATTGGCAGTGAGTTTTAAGGTCCCAGGCCTGGGGAGGCCCCCAGGAGAATGCTCCTGACCAAGAGGAAACCACAGGCCAGCAGAGCCTGACCCATTAGGATGAGCAGGTTCACAGATGGAGTGGGGCAGAGTCCACTGCTGTGCCAGGGTGAGGGGAGGAATTGGAGCTTCTGGTCTCCACTCAAGGAAGGGGAGAGGAAGTGAGAAGGAAGAGAAGAAGAGGAGGATGGGCCAGAAAAATGGCAAAGTCCCCCTCCCTGGGCCTCCTCCCCGCATCTGTATCTTCAGGAACGTCTTCAGCACGCACGAGCTTAGAGAGAGAGAGTCTTGAAGGAAAGGGCCGAGTTTCAAGCCTAGGTGATCGGTAGAAGGCAGAGGAGGTCCTGAGGTGGGGGAGGACCTCAAGACCATCAAAATGCCTACCTCTAAATGCCAGGTTTGTGTGATTCCTGATTTCTCACCCAAAACTCTGCAAAAATTCCACATGCCATGAAATTTCAGTGATCACCAAGAGCGTTAAGTGAGACGAAATTTCTTCCTGTTCAAAAGGCAACTCGGCTCCGAGTGGACAACTAAGTCAAACAATTATTCCAGAGTCCTTCCCCACACCTCATTACACTCTTCATTCTTGCTTGCTTTTCTTCCTTTTTTTTCTTTGTGTTTTCTTCTTCTGGCTCCTTTCTTTGGTAATACTTCTTCTAATCCATCCCTAAAGGCAAAATAGTCCCTTCGGGAATAACAGACCTACCTTTGCCCAGAACTGCATCTAGAATCATGACTTCAGAAATGACGATACCTCAGCCTGCCTACTGCAGGTGGGGAAACTGAGTTCAGACAAGAGGCTTCTTCTTGGTGTGTGTGTGTGTGTGTGTGTGTGTTTACCATGGTGTGAGCCGCTGAAATAGTCTCTGCTGTTTTATCAGTTGATTCTCCTATAGGATTTTGCAGGGAAATATTTGATCTGAGAACATCTGTTACTGCCTGGAACATATTTTTTTTGCCTAGTACTTGACTTGGCACTTCCTATAGCTGTCAGATAAGCAGCGTCTTACAGATTCTGTGACATAGCTCAATATTCCTGAACAAACATCAATTATGCTTATGGCTGGAATTGTGTGAATCTGAATGCAAAATGTACCAGCTGTCTTCCTGGCTAGCAGTCTTCTTAATTACAGTGGCTCAATTATGCTGATCTTGCAGTACTGTTCATTGTTGCTTTAGAAATAAAAATGATATCACTAGGTGACTTCTAAGGCTTTTCTAGTCGAGCTATATTTTTACAGATTCAAAATACTAATATGCAAGACCCTGAACCACTCCTCGACTTGGGTCATTGCTTCTTCTCCCTGCGGTCTACTGGTCTCCCTTCATCTGACCCTCTTGGAGCTTCCAGTGTGTAGGTCCCTCCCAACTGAGCTAATTAATTCTATTGTCAAGGCTCCTATTGTTAAAATGGAATGGTAGAGATGTATTGGAGAGGTTTCATTTCAAGCACTCAGGGTGTGACAAAAATATTTGCAGTGTTTCTTTCTCCAAACTTCTGTGGACCTGCTGCTTAAAATCTCTGTGGCTAGCATATAAATATGGCTGTAGACTTGTATTTACATTTGTGATCTACGTGATTAGCATCATTCTTTTGAAAAAGAATATAACTCTCTCTCCCTCCCTCTCTTTTCTCTCTCTTAAAAAAGTGTTTCATTTGAGATCCAATAGTCCCGTTCCTAAAGAAAAATTTCAGCCAAAAACTTCTGTATGCACCAAACATTCCTAGAAAAAAATTTTTTTTGGTAACAGAAAAATTACTATTATCGGGGCGCCTGGCTGGCTCAGTCAGTGGAGCATGTGACTCTTGATCTCAGGGCTGTGAGTTCAAGCTCCACATTGGGTGTAGAAACTACTTAAAAAGAAAATCTTGGGGGCCTGGGTGGCTCAGTTGGTTTAATGTCTGCCTTCGGCTCAGGTCATGATCTCAGGGTCCTGGGATCAAGCCCCGCATCGAGCCCTGCATTGGGCTCCCTGCTCAGTAGGGGAGTCTGCTTCTCCCTCTCCCTCTGCCTCTCCCCCCTGCTTGTGTGCTCACACTCTCTCTCTCCTTCTTGCTCAGGCTCTCTCTCAAATATATTAATAAAATCTTTTTTAAAAAAGAAAATCTTAAAAAAATAATATAACCTAAATATCATTGCTTACAATTGTCACCACAAAGGGCACTCAGCTTATGATCCTTGCTTATTTTATGCCCCACCTTATTTTATGCATAGTACACCATTTGCCACAGTGCACATAGTGATGATTTTCCTTGCGTATCATACCTGGCAAGACTGGTCATTGGGCACAAGATTATTCTAGGAGGATTAATTAATGATAAATGAGATATCACACTGTTGGACATTAAATACTTTGACTCTCTGTAGATCTGGAGCTCCGTGCCCATCACTCATTCATCCCCCCGGGGACAGAGCAGGAGGCCTCCCCTCTGCACAGGAGGGCATGGTCTATACCCACTATTTGCTGATTGGAGCCTGCACACTCCAGGCTTGCAGTGGACACACAGAATTTGCAGTTTGGATCTCATCTATAACAAGAACTAATTTCAGGTAAGCACATGGTTTACCAGGCTGGCCCTACATGAATCAAGAGGATGGAAGAAAAACAATCTTTTCAAACATATCCCAGGCAAACCGCCACCTCTTCTCTACTCCCCCTGCTCCCCATCTGCCTTCCAGTTCTTTGCCTCCATAGACCCATAAGCAATGTCAAACACAGGGTTAAAAGCGGGAGTGGGGGGAGGAGGGGGGCGGGGAAGCGCCAAACATTTTCAGCCTTGGCTAGCATTCCCCCTTCCAATACATCATATGGATTGAGCAAATGCTACAAAAATGCTAAAGCAATAGAATAGTGGCCAAGACAGTGAAATAATGTGCACCTGTTACAAATGGTAATTTAATATAGACACTGGCAACAGAGAATTGGTTTGGTCTAACATCAGCTGATAAAAGCAGAATGTGAAATTCAGTGTGCCCTGTGTTGGCAGTTACAAAAAAAATAAAGAGAGGGCCTTATTTTGGTGGTACTGTGGTTTTTTTATTTTCTCATGATAGGGCTCAAGATGAGCTACCCCAGACTATGGCACCTTGTCATGTTGCTATTTGAAGCTGAAGGAGTTTGAGAAAAAAGCAGAAGCAGGAAGGTCACTCTGACCTTCTCTCCCCTTCTTCCCTGACGCGGGTCACAGCCCCTCACATGCGAGGTGCACCTCCTGTGCAGAAGGAACGGAGCGCCCTAGCCCCAAAGACAAAGGGAAGCTGAGAAGAATCTCAGCACAAGCCTTGCTGTTTCATCAGATTGCAACACTTAGCTCCTACTCTGCCTCATCACTCCTTTCACAACCGCCCACTCTTCATCAGACCCAGCACACGGTCAGAACACGGGGGGTCAAGCATTCCTCTGGGCCTTCATTTCCTTGTGTCATGTAAAACTTACATTAAATAAGTGTGTGTGCTTTTCTCTTGTTAATCTGTCTCTGTCATCTTAATTTTCAGACCCAGCCAGGGACACTAAGCAGGTCGAAGGGGACTTTTCCTTGTCCCCACCCTTGTTTAAGAAGGAAGGGAAGACTGTCTTATGATGTATTCTGTAGACTTCTTAATAAATTACGTAATCAAAGCAAATACTTGTCCATCCTTACGCAGCTCTCATTTCAAATGGTAGAAAGCCATGATACTTCGGAATGCCTCCAACATAACAACCAAATGCAGCGTGCACACCTTATAGGGAATCTGATTTGAAGAAACCAGCGATGAAGAAGAGATTTTTGAGAAAAGTGGAGCCATTTAATTATGGAATGTATTTAGGATGATATTAAATATTATGGTTAATTTTTAAAGTATGATAATAGCACAGTGGTTATGCTAAAAAAAGTCATCTGTTAGAGATATATTTATGTAAAAAAACCCATGATGTTTGAGATTTGCTTTAAAAATTTTAAAAACTAGGGGCACCTGTGTGGCTCAGGTGGTTAAGCATCTGACTCTTGATCTCAGCTCAGGTCTTGATCTCAAGGTCGTGTGTTCAAGCCCTGCATTGGGTTCCATGCCGGCTGTGGAGGCTGCTTAAAAACAAATTAAAAACTAAGAAGTAGAGCAACATGAGACCAAATGAGGAAAATGATGGTAATTGTTGAAATTGAAGCAGTAGGGGGCCACATAGAAGTTTACAGTTTCCAAGTGTGAGGTATGCTTAAAACTTCCATAATACAAAGAAAAATGGTTGTAACTCCAGCTGGCTCCAGTTATGGAAATGAAAATAATTCAATATCAGAATAATCTTAGAGTTCAGAGCATTAAATCAGAATAGTTCAAGATTTTGTTGACAGTGAAAGATGAGATTTACTGGATTCTTTTTCTTTGTTAACATTACCGTTTGTGATGTTGATTCGTGCGTTCCAATGCTAGGGATGTGTTTTTAGCGTTTGTACTGGGAAATGTCAAAAATTTCTTGACTTCCTTTTTACGAATCAAATTGATTTTTCCTTATTGCCTCCTTGACTTTATCAATATGTGCAGATAGAGAATCTAAATACTAGTTTGTTGTAAAGGGATTCTTGATGGTATAAGAAATAATCATAAAGTAAAACAGGAGAGTTAACGATTTAAAAATTCAGAGATTCGGATGTGGGAAATAGAAGGTAGACCGGGGTTGCCAGGGGCAGAAGAGGATGGGATGAGTGGGGATGCTCAAAGGATACAAACCTCCATTTGTAGGATGAGTAAGTTCTGGATGTAATGTCCAGCATGGTGACTGTATCATACACTTGGAAGTTGTTAAGAGAGCAGATCTTAAAATATCTCACCACACACACACACAAATCGGTAACTATGTGAAGGGATGAAGATGATACCTAACCTTATTGAGGTAGCCATTCTGCAATACATAAGTGTATCAAATGATCACATTGTACACCTTAAGCTTATACAATGTCATATGTCAATTATGTCTTAATAAAGCTGGAAACAAAATCCAGAGGTTATGTAAAATGAACAGAGAAAGCTGACGTTTCCAGATATCTTTGAGAAAGGAACTTGGAGAAAGAACACTGTATTTATTTCTGAGTTTCCTGGTAACTGAGACCAAAAGAAAAACACAGATTATACTCAATAGTTGAAAGGGAAATCAGACACATTTATCCGTGTTTGTAACGAAATCATACTTGTGATGAAATCCATCTCTAAAGATTATTCTTGGATATTGAGTAACATTAAAGACCCTGTTTTTGGTTGCTGTTTCATATAAGACACAGAGACACAACTTGAAGGAAAGCTTCCTGAATTAATTTTCTATGAAGTTTGAAAACATGTTGTTAATTACCAATCAGTAGCATTGGTTCTGCTGAAGGCTAAGAAAATATGCTCCAGGCATTTTTGTTTTCCGAAGATGTAACTAATATGAATAATCTAGAAGAATGCGCAAGCTGTGCATCCATGCCAGGGCTCTGGTGAAGTGTGGGCAGGGACCAGAGAAACAGGGCCACCTTCCACCTTCTCTCCCAGACCCTCTCTCGCACACGCTCCGGCCATCCATCCCTGTGTGTATTCTGGAAAAACATCAGTTTTGTTAGACATTCCCAGGGGCCCTACCAAAAAGGTTTCAATGCCTTTGAGTATTAAGTATTGTGCTACTCTAAGTATTAAGTATTGTGCTACTCAAAGTATTAAGATGTGCTACTCTAAACAAAGTTAAGTCAATTTCTTTGCGATAGGATATTCCTAGCCTTTAATACACTGCAATGTGTTTTGAATGTCCAAGAGGCATAGAATGTACCGATCCCCCAATATGATCGATTATGACCTCTTCGTCCCCTGTTTTTTTTTTTTTTTAATGCAGTATACTTTATGATCCTTTTCTCCTCGACACGTAGTTTGGAAAATGTTGGATGGTAGTATCTGCTGAGATGAGGGCCATAAGCTTTATATAACAAACATTGAAACCATGGTTCACATTCTGTCATTCAGAGCCAAACTTGCAGACTTCTAGAATCATATGGTAGCTCCCAGCAGGTGCCTGATTGCCTGATTCATCCTCTCCTGCTAAAAGACCCATGAAGGCACATGCAAAATTGCAAAATTGCAACTGCACCAGAAGCTAAGAATATCAATTAAAGCTTGGCCCCAGTCTAGGAGGGATTTCTGCCAATGGCGGTGCAGATGAGGACAGATTGAGGAACTCTCATTAACTGATGCACAATGTGGCTTCTGAAACAGAACTCTGAGGTCAGACAAGAGGGAGCCAAGCCCTTCCCACGGGTGCCAGCAAGTGCCGGGCAGTGAGCTCTGGACATGACGGGAATGGCACCCTGAGGTGAAGAGGGCTATTTCCTCCGCCCAGCCACAGACATTCCTGCTAATCTGTATTTTTTAAAAGGATGCACCCACCAGCGAAGCAATCTGCAGCTCCTAGTCATCCAGAAATACTCTGCTCCTTCTCCAGGTATGACGGCCCAGGTGAACACCTACTAACACCAGAAACGTGGCTAATGGTCCTTCCTTCTGCAAAGACTCTGAGAAAGGATTCTCATCAGCACCGGAGTGGATGGGGTGGGGTCATGGGGATCAGCTCCAGTGGGCTTCCGCAGCTTGGTTCTAACACAGTGGAGGAATATCATTTTAGTAGATATGAAGTCAGTCAGGAGATATCAGGTTTTGGACAGATGGTGAAGTGTTTACAACTTAGAGGTGATGTTAGTAAAATTAAAAATAAGGACATGAAAAAGTGGCTAATGCTATTGTAGTAATCATATTGCAATATATATGTATCTCAAACCAACATGTTGTACACCCCAAACTTACACAATGTCATACATCAATTATATCAATCCAAGAAAACATTCTGGGGAAAAAATAGGATATATATATTCCAAATTATAGCAAGAAAAAAAAGATAGTCTATAGACAAAAAAGACAAAAAAGAAAGGAAAATCAAGGGTGGATAAAAAAATAAAAAGCACAAAAATAAGATGGCAAAAGCAAAAGCAAACATACTTTTTGGGACAATTAACAAAATAATTAAAATCTCCTTTTCAGAGACTCTAAGACTGGATCAGAAAGAAAATTTAAATGCGAGTTGTTGATATAAAACTCTCCTAAAACAGAAAGACAGAACAGACATTTTAAAAGACGGGCAAGGATATGTTAAGCACACACAAACACAAGAAAGCAAGATTTTAAAAAATGATCTTAGACAAAATAAGATGCAAGGGAAAAATCATTAAACAGGAAAGATTTTTTTCAGGGTGGGAAAGATAAAATTACAGTGAAACTATAATGATCATGAATATTTATGTGCCAAGTAAAATAACATCGATAATAGTACTTAAAGCAAAGACTATTACAAATCTAAGAAGAAATTCACTACAAAAACATTTGGAGTAGGAGATTATAACAAACCAAGGTAAGGTTTTCTTTGTAAGTCAAGGGATGGCTAAAAAAGTTTAAGAAGCATAGAAAATTTGGATAATAAAATAATATGGCTGATTAAGGAATAATGATTAAAATGTACACACTCAAAACAAAAATGTACCTCTTTCAAGCACCGAAGGACTATTTGTAAAAATAACTATTAACACATAGGAAAACCTTGGATTACAGAAGTGACTATATTGTATGAAGTTTGCAATTAAACTAGAAATTGTAGAGTGCTTCGGTGGCTCAGTCGGTTAAGCGTCTGCCTTCAGCTCAGGTCATGATCCCGGGGTCCTGGGATCGAGTCTGCATTGGGCTCCCTGCTCAGCGGGGGCTTTCCCCCTCCCTCTGCCCCCTCCCCACTGCCCATGCACTCGTGCTCTCTCTCTGCCTCTCCAATAAATAAATAAAATCTTTTAATAAATAAATAAATAAATAGAAGTAAACTAGAAATTTTAACTAAAATTTAAGCAAAACAACACAAAAATAATTGGAAAACTTTAAAGACATTTCTAAACAACTCGGATTAGGAAGAAGAGTTCGTTCCTTGCTCTTATTTTTCAGCTAAAAATTAAAAAAACAACCACAAAGGACATGAACCAACTGTGAACACCGACCAAGAGGCAAAATTATAGGTGATTTAAATTTGCTTCTTTCTATTTTGTGATTCTGAAATTGTGGACAATGATTATGCAATTATACAATAAACAAGCTATAGACCTTGTTTTAGGAAAAAATATAAAATGACAAGTGAGTTCAGGAGGTACTGTCTCTGATTTGGATTCTGGGTGCTCTGTGGCTTGGCCTGGGGAGTAACTGCCCCCATCGCTCCAGTCAGAGCGTGCTCAGGTGTCCAGGAGTGATGGAAGGCACTGCCCCCCAGGAGCCTGGGTCCCCAGGCAGACCCGGGTCCTTGGCGTTGGCAGGGGTTGGCAGAGAGCAACCCCCGGGGACAGCAGCAGCTCCCAGGCTCTGAAGCCCCAGCGACAGAGCACAGCCCAAGACCCAAGAGGGAGGGGAGCCCCCAGTATTGCTGACCTCAGCTGAGACTGTCCCGGGGTCCTCTTGAAAGAGTGGGGGAAGGACCCTTCTAGAAGAAGAGGATGAGTTCCCAGAACAGCGGGTGTAAGCAAATCCCTAGGAAAACTGCCTGTGACCATTATCTTGACCCTGGTTTTCCCCGTGATCACATGGCCAGGAAAACATGGATTAGACCAAAGTTGCCCGTTAGTCATTATTTCTAGGAAATAATCCCTCGGTGGGATAAATTGCAGCATGTTGCTCATCAGACGGAGAGGTTTCCTATGTCACAGTAAGAAGTGTCAGTGAATAAAAGGCATGTACTCATTCATTCACTGACGATCAGCAATCTTTTTTTAATTTTAAATCTTGCACAAGTTTTGGAGGTTTTGTGTGTGTGTGTTTCTGTTTTGTTGTGTTGTTTTACACTGTGAGTTTGGGGCAGAACCAGCCCAGAAGTCAGCACTTAAGAGAAGTCCTGAGGGACTGCCCAGGATTCATCATCTAACCCAGTACTCTGTCCTCCTGCACAACCGGATAACCCCTTCATTTCTGATAGGTGAGGGAAACAGATTGTTGGCTTGCCCCTTGATACTCCAGACCACTAGGTGGGCTTTTTCTCTGTGTAGCTAAATTAGCCTCCGTACCCATCTGTGTCCCCTGGAGGCCTTCTGTGTGGAGATCCAGGAAGGAGGTTTATGGGGGAGCCCACTGGGGTCAGCACTGGAAGCTGGGGTGGGGGACAGCAGGAGCCCGCCACGATGCCATCTCGGGGATGCCTCAGCTGACCCTATGGGGGAGCCTAAAGATACGAGGATTCCCAGAATATTCCACAGCATGGGCAGAGCCCAGTGCTCAGAGCTCGGGGAGAGAAAACTTCAGGATGGAAAGATAACTTGCACACAGAAGCAGGTAGTGAGGTCTGGAGGAAGCACTCTCCTCTTGTATTGTGCACGCACGAGCCCCTGAGTCTGCTCTTCTCGTGTTCTGCGGTCCATTCAGTGGTGTGCAAATTACCGTTCCACTCAAGGCCAAGACCATGAGCACCCTCTGCCTCTTGCCTGCACCCCCCACATCCCATGCATCAGCAGGTCTTGTTGGCTCTAACTCCAAACTGACTTCTAATTTTAAAAAGGTTGAATGACCACTATTTTTTTTAATTTTTTTTTATTCTTATGTTAATCCCCATACATTACCTCATTAGTTTTAGATGAAGTGTTCCATGATTCATTGTTTGTGCATAACACCCAGTGCTCCATGCAGAATGTGCCCTCCTCAATACCCACCACCAGGCTAACCCATCCTCCCACCCCCCTCCCCTCTAGAACCCTGTTTGTTTTTCAGAGTCCATCGTCTCTCATGGTTCGTCTACCCCTCCGATTTCCCCCGCTTCATTCTTCCCCTCCCGCTACCTTCTTCTTCTTCTTTTTTTTTTTCTTAACATATATTGCATTATTTGTTTCAGAGGTACAGATCTGAGATTCATCAGTCTTGCACAATTCACAGCGCTTACCAGAGCACATACCCTCCCCAGTGTCTATCACCCAGTCACCCCATCCCTCCCACCCCACCCCCCACTCCAGCAACCCTGTTTGTTTCCTGCAATTAAGAATTCCTCATATCAGTGAGATCATATGATACATGTCTTTCTCTGTTTGACTTATTTCACTCAACATAATACCCTCCAGTTCCATCCATGTCGTTGCAAATGGCAAGATCTCTGAATGACCACTATTTTAAAACGTACTCTCATTCTGTCTTCAGTCACTCCCAAAACAGCACTGAAAATAGGGCATCTCCTAGTTATTCATTGTCTTGTAGGGTGGAGCATCTTGGCTGGAGTGTGCTGGGCTTCTGGGCCTGTGAGTCTGATCTGTGTCTCTGTCTGGATGGGTGGGCTCCGTGTCTGCTCATTCATGCCCTGACTGTGCTCTAGCGACACGAGGCTGAGGGGGGAGTAATGCAGAACTCCTTCCTCAAGAGGCTTTGCATGCAGTAAACCCGGGGGTGTTAATAGAGCCAAGAGGGGGAAGGACCCAAAGTGAGTCCTGAAGGATAAATCATAGCCATCTAGGTAGATGGGGGAGGAGAAACGTGTTCCAGAAAAAAGGAACAACATCCCATGAAAACAAATGGTCCTCGGGAAAAACATGGGCATCATGACAATTCGTGTTCCACATACTTTGGGGTTCATTGCCTGCTTTGGAGATTTCCTTCCAGATAAAGAGAGCACCATGGATTTAACATCCCTGCCTCTCTTGACCCTCTCCATTCTTCCAGTGAAGGTTGAGGGATTTATCTGATTGGCCAGTTGGGAGAAAAATTGATAAGACAGCTTTAGGCAGTCCCTCTCCAGCCTGGCTCCCTGCCCCTAGCTCACCTGCCCCTCCATGAGGCACAGAGCTTAGGGCTCCCAGGACCACCTCTCCCTGGGGAGTGTGTGGGCTGCCCATGTTGCCAGGGACGGCGTGCACTGTCCGTGTCTTGTGGGGTTCAGTGTCAGGAATCTCGTTGTGGCTGCACACCCAAGCTCCTGTTACAGACTGAAGGTTGGTGTCTCCTAAACGTATGTTGAAGCTCTAACCTCCAATGTGACAGCATTAGGAGGTGAAGGCTTTGGGGGTGACTACGTTTAGATGAGGTCATGAGGGTGGAACCCTAATGAGGGGATGAGTGTCCTCATAAGAAGAGAAAGAGGGACCAGAGATCGCCCTGTGAGGACAGCGAGGAGGCAGCCTTCTGCAAACCAGGGAAAAGGTCCTTCCAGACACCAAATCTGCTAGCACCTTGACATTGGACATTGCAGCCTCCAGAACTGTGAACAATAAATGCCTATTGGTGAAGCCCCCGGTCCATGCTATTCTGTCCTGGCAGCTTGATCTGAGGCAGCCCTACTGTCTACAACCAGCCGTGTCAGCACCCTGCTTGGTCTCCACCGGCTCCTCACTGGTCTCTCTCAGTTGTTCCTAACTCAGCATGTGATTTCCTGGGCTCCCCACCCCCCCCGAAGAATGCCATCCTATGTCTCCCTTCCTGAGGCTGCTCAGGGTGCTGACCCCTTTGCCCCTCCTGCCCTCATTGTGGGGCCCCCCTTTATTGTGGAGAACTTATCAGGAAGCTCTCTTCCTCCAATGCCCTCAGTTTCTAGGTGAAGAATTGAGGCGTAGGGCTTACTCAAGGTCACACACCCTGCAGGACCAAGGGCATATGACAGCCCTTCATCATGTCCAGGCACATTGGGCCCTGCGCTCAAAAGAACCCTGTGCTGAGTTTGAATGATCTGCTGTTCCCATCTCTAAACGCTTTAAGAATTTCTGAACAAGGGGCGGCACCTGGGTGGCTCAGTCGGTTAAGCATCTGACTCTTGGTTTCGGCTAAGGTCATGGTCTTGGGGTCATGAGATCGAGCCCACTATTCAGCTTTGTGCTTAGCAAGGAGCCTGCTTGAGATTCTTTCCCTCTCCCTTTCCCTCTACTCCTCTCCCTGCTCATGCGTGTGCTCTCTCTCTCTCTCTCTCAAGTAAATAAAATCTTTTTAAAAAGAGGAAGAATTTCTGAACAAGGCCCCACATTTTCTCACTGGGCTCTGCACATGTGGCTGGTCGTGTGTGCAGAATCAGGGTTAAAGCTCAGGTCCCCTGAGCAAGCCTGGTGCATTTTCCAGCACCCCACCCTGATAGCTGAGTGCTGGTAACGCTGAACCAACACATTTCCTGCGACGACATGCAAAGCTAAAAGGCAGAGTCCTCAGCAGTTTCTTCCTTGGCCTGAAAGTCCCTGACGAATGGCGTCCCAGATTTCCTGGTTACTGTATCATTCCACCCCAGGCAAGACAACTGTTGCATTTTCTTTCTGTAAAAATTACCTCCTGGGACCCTTGATTGCTACCCGAGCTGAGGCTACAGGAGGCTAGTAGCATTGGAGTCCCCGAGGGTCAAATTGGCATGACGTCCAGGAGGAGAAAAAGATCAGGACAGCCCAGAAAGTCTTCGGGAGCATACATAGGACAAAAAGGACCTAAGTGCTGAGACAGCTGCTGAAATTGGGGACGTACAAGCCTAAAAATGAGCCTCAAACCTCCCCACCCCCTTTATTCCATGTCTCCTGCATGGAAACGGGGACGTCGCTCTTTTTAAGGACACAGTGATGAAGAGCAGCTTCTTTCCAACACGAAGGTAGGGCTTCTTAGTCGCAGCAGTCCATCTGCAGCCAAGTAGAAGGAAAAGGGTGTCTCAGGTAGAATGGAATTTCCCACAAGGAAGAGCTTTGATTGACAACTTCTTCTGCACGGGTTCCCTGTATCCCTGAGATGCCCGTTTTCTCTAATCCCTTGGACCACGTGCTTATTGTTGAATTATTATTAAATTGCATGTAGATCTCACTCCTCACTGCCAAGGGACCTCTCACCCCATCAGCTCAGACTCCCTAAGCTCCTGGAGTAAGTCACAAGAGGAGAATGCAGGCTGCTTTACGGAACCCCAGGGAGCATGGTCACCTTCTTGTGGCACCATCCACAATCTGGGGTCCAGTGTGGGATTCTGGTCCAAGAAGCAAGATTATCACCCACATCATAGAAACCGCAACGTAATTTCTCCTCCAAACACCAAAATGAAGGAAAGAGTGTGGTAAAGTCACCTGTTACAGAGAGCATCAATAAATTGACCAAGTCTAGGTCTTGGGAAAAGTATAAGCAAGAACAATGCTTTAAAATGCATTGAAGACCCAGGAAGAATAGCCCTAATGGCTGGACTGAAACACCCCTCAGGCTCAGGAGGGTTGCCTAAAATTACGATTACAAGTCAAGAAATAATAGGAAGTATGAATCATTGCCTCAGTTGGCTCTTTGGATTTTTTTGCCTCTGATTGAGCCAGGCCAACTGTTTAAAACATCTCTAGGTTCACTCCAAAGCCACTGGACCAGAACCATTACTGACTGAGCCCTGGAATCTGCATTTCTCACAAAGCTTCCAGTTGATTCTTAAACGCAAAGAAGTTTAAGACTCACTGGTATAAAGGAATTGTCAATCCTTGACCTCAATCTATTTTAATTACTCTAGGTTTATAATGTGTGTTAAGGGCTTCATCATTACTCATCTTTTAAAGAATGATTACTGCTTCTACCTGTTTATTTTTTTTTCAGATTGTCTTTGAAATCTCCTTCTAATATTAAAAAAAAGAATCCAATAGAAAGTTAGTGGACTTTCATTGAACCTGTAGTTAATTTGGGGTAAAAATGTCATATTTACAACTCTGAGAAGTTTTTCCTCCAGGAACATGGCAACTTTCTCCAAACCTCTCCAGTTTTTTTATTTTTAGATGTCTTCTGTAGTTTGCTTTTGTTTTTCTTGAATGGATTCTTTTTTTTTTATTCTTATGTTAATCCCCATACATTACATCATTAGTTTTAGATAAAGTGTTCCATGATTCATTGTTTGTGCATAACACCCAGTGCTCCATGCAGAATGTGCCCTCCTCAATACCCACCACCAGGCTAACCCATCCTCCCACCCCCCTCCCCTCCAGAACCCTGTTTGTTTTTCAGAGTCCATCGTCTCTCATGGTTCGTCTACCCCTCCGATTTCCCCCGCTTCATTCTTCCCCTCCTGCTACCTTCTTCTTTTTTTTTTTTCTTAACATATATTGCATTATTTGTTTCAGAGGTACAGATCTGAGATTCAACAGTCTTGCACAATTCACAGCGCTTACCAGAGCACATACCCTCCCCAGTGTCTATCACCCAGTCACCCCATCCCTCCCACCCCACCCCGCACTCCAGCAACCCTCAGTTTGTTTCCTGCAATTAAGAATTCCTCATATCAGTGAGATCATATGATACATGTCTTTCTCTGTTTGACTTATTCTTGAATGGATTCTTACATTTTTTTTTTGCTAAGTTTATTCCTGGATATGTGCTGTATGTATTTGTACGAGTATACATAATATGTGTAGTTGTATATACATACACACATACGTACACACGTACATACGGTAGATCTCTCTCCTACTAAGTGTTGCCATTAATAAGGAGATTAAGAGAGGAACCTGCCTGGCTCAGTCAGAAGAACACGTGACTCTTGGTCTTGGGGTCATGAGTTTGAGCCCCACATTGGATGTAGAAATTACTTAAAATAAATAAGCAAAATTTAAAAAGAATAAGGAGGTTGATAATTCATTCACATTCATTCATTTCGTCTCACAAGCTGCTTTAAAAAAAGACTTTCTGTTTTAGAGCAGCTTTAGGGTTACAGCAATATTGAGCAGAAAGTACAGAGAGTTCTCATATACCCCTACCCTAACACATGCATAGCGTCCCCCACTATCAGCATCCTACAGTGATACATTCGTATCACCCCAAGTCCGTAGTTTAAATTAGAGTCCATTCTGGGTGTTGTCCATTGTCTGGGCTTGGACACGGCTACAGTGACATGTATCTGCCATTATAGTACATATAGAATAATTTCACTGCCCTTAAATCCACTCCCTATTCAAGTCTCCCTCCCCCAACCCTGATAATCACTGACCTTTGTACTGTCTCCTTTTTGGCCTTTGCCAGACCGTGATATAGTTGGAATCATATAGTAGGTAATCTTTTCAGATTGTCTCCCTTCACTTATCAATACAAATTTAAGTTTCCTCCATGTCTTCTCATAGTTTGAAAACTCATTTCTTTTTAGCACTGAATAACATTCCCTTGCCTGGAGGCACCCCAAGGGATACGTCCATTCACCTACTAAAGGACGTATTGGTTGCTTCCAGGTTTTGGCAATTATGAATAAGGCCTCTAGAAACATCTGTGTGCACATTTTTGCGTGGACTTTAAGTTTTCAACTCCTTTAGATAAATACGAAAGAGTGCAGTTGCTGTGTTATATGGTAAGAATATGTTCGGTTTGTAAGAAACTGTCAGACTGTCTTCCAAAGTGGCTGCACCATTTTGCATTCCCACCAGCAATGAATGAGAGATCCTGTTGCTCCACATCTTTGCCCACATTTGGTGTTGTCAAGGTTCTGATTTGGGCTATTCTAACAGGTGCGGAGTGGTATATGACTTATGATGGGGAGCATATTTTATTTAGTTATTTATTTTTTTATTCTTATGTTAATCCCCATACATTACATCATTAGTTCTAGATGAAGTGTTCCATGATTCATTGTTTGTGCATAACACCCAGTGCTCCATGCAGAATGTGCCCTCCTCAATACCCACCACCAGGCTAACCCATCCTCCCACCCCCCTCCCCTCTAGAACCCTCAGTTTGTTTTTCAGAGTCCATCGTCTCTCATAGTTCGGGGGAGCATATTTTATATGCTTATTTGCCATCGGTCTATCTTTTCTGGTGAGGTGTCTGTTAAGGTCTTTAGCACATTTTTTCATAAGATTGTTTGCTTTCTTACTGTTGAGTTTTAAGAATTCTTTGTATATGTTGGATACCAGTCCTTTATCAGATGTTCTTTTCTTTAGTTTTAATTCTAACTTCAGTTAATTATCTTGGGATTTCTGATAGATATAGTCTCTCAACAATAAGCAATTTCTCTTGCAAGTTGTTTCGCTCACATGTCTTATTGCATTGGCTTCAATGTCTAAGACCATGTTGGAGAGATGCGGTGATAATGGGCATCCTCTCCTGGTCTTATCTTTCAGGGGTCTTCCTAGAGAGCTCAGCTTTAAGTATGATGCTAATTACTGCTTTGAGATTGATAGTAAGTGTTCTTTGAGGAAAATAGCTTTTCTCCCTTGCAGTAAAATATGATTTCATATTTAAGGCATAACAGTTGTCAAATTTCTGCTATGGGCTAACTTTATAATGTAAAGAAGAGATCAGAGGTTCTTTGCCTATTTTCAAGCTAGAACTAATACTCTTATCTCCCTGGCAAAATGAGGTCTGCATTTTTCTTTTTTTCTCTAAATTTAAATTAACACTGCAGTAATTCTAGCTTCATTAAAGCTGTCTTCACTTGGGGCACCTGGGTGGCTCAGTCATTAAGCGTCTGCCTTCGGCTCAGGTCATGATCCCAGGGTCCTGGGATGGAGCCCTCCATTGGGCTCCCTGCTTGGCGGGAAGCCTGCTTCTCCCTCTTCCACTCCCCCTGCTTGTGTTCCTTCTCTCTCTGTGTCTCTCTCTGTCAGATAAATAAATTCTTTTAAAAAACCTGTCTTCTCTCAATTTTATTTTTACTAAATTTGCACATAATGATCCTTATTTATCACTTTTTATTGACGGGGATTCTGAGTTTTCCAAATCATTACCTATAAAGAGAAAAGAAAAATGGAAAAGAAAAGAAAAAAGAAAGAAAGTAGAAGGTTACTCTCATTCCTGCCTGATCTCGGCTCCCTTCTCTGGTTTCCTTGGAACCCAAGGTCCTGCTCCTGCTGGAGAAATGGTGCTATTTGCCCTCTTCCAAAGAGTGACCCCCCCCCCCACTCTCGGGGGTCCAATCACTGCTGGTGCTACCATGTATGATTTCTTGAGGCTCAGTACACAGAAGTCACCAAAGATCACCATGCTTATTTTCTCCTTCCGTGAGACTTGTCATTTATTGGAAAAGGGTTTTTTCTTTTCTTTTTTTCTGTCATGGTAGCAAAATTTCTTTTTGTAGTTTGTAGACTACAAGTATGAGTCAGGGTGATTTTTATTTTGATTCTTGAGGACACATAAAGCCAATTTCCTTTTCTCTGTTGTGTTCTCTGGAGAAGCAATTATTTTGTGAATGGTGTGTATGGATTTTTTTTTAACATTTATTGTTTTGTTATGTTAATAGGTGCTTGCAAGTTTTCAGATATGCATCTGTCATCCTGCTACACAAACAGGGGCATTTGTGTGCTGTCTGACCTTCTTGCTTCTATGCCTCCTGTGGGTTGTAAGAGCCAAAGGAGACCCTTGGAATCACGTGGTCTAGCATTCCCAGAACCTGTCCAGGAGACACTAATTTTGAACGATGATCTCTGCCAAAGGATCTCGTGGCCAAATCCGCAGATTCGCAAGAGAAGTTCTGCCACAGAGAATTGTATTTCACTTAGTTTAATCCAGACATTTTCCAGGCATTTTTATCATATAATCCTTTCCTTCCCAAACAGCATAGCAGGTCAGCAAAGCCCTTGGAAAACACATTGCCCCTACCCACTTGTCCCAGAAGAGTCTCCCCACTCCCCTACTGAGCAATGAAGTGAAAATTCTGTCAAAGCCTCATGTTGATCACTTGAAGGTATTTATGATTGTGACTCAGTCTGTGGTGCAATCTGTATGTAAATATAATTTCATAATATCTATGGAGACATATCTCTCTCCTCAATGTGAGAGCAGCCGATCTCTGCTGTTGTTCTAAAAAACCCTCAGTCTTTCCAGTTAGTCTTGAAATTTTGAGCTCTTGTTGCTTATGGACACCTGTCCTGTGTGTATCTACCTGACTCTTCAGGCAAGGTCCTGGACCCGTGCAGCAGCTGTTCCTGTGGGAGGGCTGCTCTGGGGAGGCAATTTCCATCTGGGGGCACTGCATGCTCACGGGGGCGGGGGGGGGGGTGGTAATGCGCTCCCTGCGATCCTGAGGCCAATGCCCTGAGTCGTTTACCTATGGGGACCAATTCCGTTTTCTCCTTCCCAGGGCTAACACTGCATGCCTGACTTCAGCCAGTCAATTGGCCAGAGTGCTTGGAGCTATTTTTCCAAGAGGGATAAAAGGGTCTGGCTCCCCCTTTATCCTCCATTGTTCAATCTCCCTTTAACCACTGCGAGAGCATTGCCCAAGCACCGCAGGGGGTTAGGAATCCAGAGCAAAGTAATCCAGAAAATTAACAGCTGCCTTTGGCCAGGCAACAGTGGTGCCCCAGGACCCCGAATTTCTTTCATTGTGTCAGGGGAAACTTGTCAAGGATCCCCTGCATCACCTTCCCAGGGAGCTCACATTAAAATGCAGATTCCTATAGACCTAGCAAAATAGCATTCCCCCTCAAGTGGGTCCTGGGAATGGCCTTTGAAACAAGCCCCCCCAGGTGATTGTTTTGCACAAGAAAGTGTGAGGTGGTCTGTTTCCAGAATTACAAACCACCTTTTTCTTTACCAAGTCTTTGAACTCAAGTATCAGGTAATATCTTTTACTGTAAGTACAAGATCAAATTGTTTCTTTTTTCTTCCTTCCTCCCTCGTTTAACTGCTTCTCAATAAGCAATCCCTGAGCCCTATTCACGCAGCAACTCCATCCTCCCTCCAGGGGTTTAGGACTCTGGTAACCTCCTCTTGGTCCCCAAGAAAAACCCTCCAGCTTTGAAGTACTGGGAGCAAAGAGAACAATAAAGGGCCTCTTCAAGGGGCTTAAAATAAACCAGAACAAAGGGAAAGCCTAAGCCTTCCTTGGGCCATTATCTCTCCCTGTGTCCTCCAAGGGCCTCCAAACAACAACCACAAAACAAAGAAAAGCCACGTTCTTCCTCTCCCTGCCTCTGGAAGCAACTGTCAAACAGAAACACGGTCTTGCCTCTGGCTGGTGAGTTCACCCGGGCACCGATTTCCTGAGGCTCTGCCATGCTGACCTCTCCTTGTGAGGCAATCCTATGTATGGTATTCAGGGGATCATACAAACAGCAGAATAAATAAGCATAGCATCAAGTTAAATCCTGGCTTCTCAGGGGAAAATGCAGACACGATCATTGCATCCACTCATGAATTATAAATGCAAAAATATCTCCAGAAAAACAAACAATCAAGACTCTTTTATGTGTAAACTTATTAGTAAGACGGCTGCTGGGAGGACTGTGGCTCTTTGTGTGAACGTTATCTTACTTACAAATAGAAATAAACATTTGTCGACACTTACTTTGTGTTGTATACGAGCGACGCATGTACAATAGTTTACACTTATTAACCATGTACCATGTGACAGGCCCTGGGTGAGAGCTTACATGTTTATCTCACTTACGCCTTACAACAGCCAGAGGAGAAACTCGTTCAAAGGAATACCCATTTTACAGTTGAGAAAATGGAGGCTTAGAGTGTTTTACGGTCCCAGATTTATAAGCTTCTGAACTTGGAAATAAAAGCCAGGTCTGCCGAAGTCTCGACTCCATTCCTTTAATCCCATTTATTATACATTATTTTTTTTTTTTTACCATCTTCCTAGCTAGAACCTGTTTTCATAACCAAGCTACCCCGTGGTCCTGGAAGGGAGAAACAGGCGCATTTACACCATATTCTGACGCTACAGAGCTGGTGCTGCTGGATAACCCGACTTGGAGTCTGCTCCCGGGCCCAGTGGGGCCGTATTCCTGTCTGCATGGGCTGCGGAGACACGAGGCACGGCGTGGCTTTGTCCACCAGGAAACAGTGGCGCCCACGCAGGGACCAGGGACCCGGAAATTCACTTCTAGGTGTACAAGCAGGTGCCCTAGGCAGGTTTGCCTGTCTCTGTCCAGGTCTTTGAACGTGAAGTTGGAGCGACTCTTCTGTAAATTCCAAGCCCATTTTTAAATGTTTGTTTCTCATTTCAGAGAGGATGAACAATAACAATTACCTTAAATTTAAGTGCCTCCAGATGCTGCTCAACGATGGGTATTCTAGATCCTGATTTCCTGATCCTGATTCTAAGTCCTGGTTCTGGCCTCTGAAGGCAGGCACCGGGAGATCTCTTCCCACCACAGGGACAGACAGGACTGTGACCTCCGGTGGGTGTCCATAAAGCTGTTAGTCCCCAGGCTTTTATCACTGACCACCCTGGTGCAACCATCACGCATCCAGTTGAACTGGATGAGCATGGCCTCAGAAAGAAGAAGCAGGCAGAATAAGGTTCTTACTACATTCTCCCTATAGTGGTGGGGAGGCTCAGGAGGGGCACTTTTACCAAAGAAATGGGGCGTAGGACTGTGACCTCCAGCCTCTGGAGGCTCTTTCTATCTAAATTGCGGGGGCTCCCTCCATAAACACAGAGAGGAACTGCCCCCCCGCTGCACACACAGGCACAAGTGGCTGGACTGGGAGCACACGGTGGAAGATGAGGGGCCAGCAACCCTCCGGTGCAGAAGAATGATGTAACCCCTAAAGTCTGAAAGCAAAATGCAAGTCCAAGAAGGCAGGCAGTTATACTCCACTGAACCATTTGCTCAGTGCGCTTCACTGAAACTGTAAGGCTTGTGTGGAAACGGGGTATGGCCCGGTGTACCTGGGACACACTGGGTGAGCAAGTGAACGGCTCAGGTTTCTTTCCTGCAGGACTTCTGAGAGCTTTTGCTGCGAATCGTCAATCGCAAGACACAAAGCCTTATTGCCATTTGCAGAATTTTCCAAACTTACTTGAGCATAGAAACCTTATGTGTGTGGGATGAATAGCATGGGGGTGCAGGGGTGTGGGCGCAAGTCTGTCTGTGCATGTTTGCATGTGCGCGTCTGTGAGTGTGAGTGTGGGGTGCCCACGGGGGTCTGTATAGAGTCTCCTGGTCACCCCGTTGAAAAATGCTACAGAGAGGTATTTGCCCAAGACGCCAAAGCCAACACCTTGGTGACAGTCGTCTCAGGATCCGTATTCAGCCTTTCTCCTGGCTGCAACCTCATCTCAAAAACTCAGCCCACTGACATCCAGGCAATGACTCCAGTGTCAGAAATAGCCTAGGGCAGTTTTCACCCCCACTCCCAGAACCCTCTGCCTCTGCGAAGGGGGTTGCTTTGAGGAATTTGTGAGGACTCCAAACAAACAGAGTGGTGATAAACCTTAGCCTCTGCATGAGGGTAATCTGCTCTGCAGTGAGAAGAGGAAGAGACAGATGAGAAAGAGTTTGTGATTAAGGATCTGTGGTCTGTGCTCACGGAAGGAAGTGGGTGCAAAGAGAAATAGCTGAATATTGATGTGGGTAGAGTTCCTACCCGTAGCCCCTTCCAAGAACCCTACAAAAAAACCCAAAAAACAAAACAAACAAAAAAACATCTCTTTTCTTTCAGAGCAGCTTTAAAAAAAAAGCAAATTGTCTTGTCATCTTAGCGTGTACTAGCAAAGAGTCCATTTGTGCCCCTTGCCCCCCCCCCCCCCCCCCCCCCCCCCCGCTCCCCCAGGCGCGAAAGGCACTGGGCTGCCCAAGATGTAGGCTGGTCTTATTTATTTGCTTAAGGGGCAGGTTGGGCTTACCACTCTCTCCCCTGCTGACCATCCTAAATCATACTGCCCTTCCAGCTTGTGGGACGGAAACCTCAAAGGGCCAGGGGGCTGAGCCCTACTTAGCATCTGTGAATGCCAAGCAACCCAGAAACTTGAAAGGGATTCTCAGCAGCTCCCTTGAGAAAATGCCATTAATTAATTTTGCAGCTTCTGGTCACGCCAGAAAAGCCTCAGGAAGTCGGTTTGCTACTCATCTCCACTTTCTTAGGTTTTTAGCAAGCATTGGAAACAGCCCATCAGCCCTACAATCCACAGCCTCTGCAAAAGTGTCTGCAGTGAATGTTGAGTTTTATCCTCTGAGCCAAGGCTTTGTTGAGGAAGGAACCCGGGGCCCAAGGGGTGGGGGACATCTCAGAAAAGATCATCACCATAGAAAAGAATAGTTTGAACTCTCGCAGAGTTGGGGAAAATTACATTTCTTTTCCGGACTTGGAAGCACAAGGGAAAATTTCATGTTTGAACTATGTAACCTGGGCAAGAGGTTGACAAATGCTAAGGCTCGGAGGGATGCATACTGCGTGAGGTTGCTTCCGCTGATGATCTGTTCTTTGAAGTCTCTGTGGCTGAAACACTGACGTTGGACGTTTGAGCAATCGCAGATGACCACGGGCCGCGGTGAGAATGCCCTGCCATCAGTGATAAGGCCTCTTGAGAAAGGCCACACCACTCCCGCCTGGCCTCGAGGGGTGCAGGAAGCTGCAGCGAAGCTGTTTACCTTTCAAGCATCTTGATGCAAATTCTTGTCCATGTGTGTGATGATTGAGGGGGATTGACCAGAAAGGGGGTAACGGCTTTAGGCAAGTAGAACCTTTGCTGGAAGAGAGAGCCTGAAGTGTGTGTGGGGGGGGGAGGGGGCGGGGAGGGTAGTGACAGCCAAGATTCAGCATTGACCTCTTCACACTCCAGGTCACCAGACTCCTAACAACTCAGATTCACAGAGTTCCCAGAAGAACTTATACATAGTTTACGAGACCCACTTAGAATTTCATTGTTTTTATTTATTCTATTTTTTTTCATTTGAGCGTAGTTGTGGATTTCACTGATTTTAACTTATCCAGTGAACCCTCATTTCTAGGTGCAGTTTTAAGTATGCAGTTTTGTTTATGAAGAGGCTTTTTTTTTTTTTAATTGAAGGCCTCTGAAAAACCTATAAATTATCCCACTCAAACGGTTCCAGGGATGGATTTTTGGTATTGTTATTCTAGCATGGGACTCTTGTGTTTTATTTATTATTACAAAATACAGGAACATACAGATCAGAAAAAGAAGGTCTCTCAATTTCATCCCTGGGAGATAACCACCATTAATCATTGCTATGCCTCATGCCAAAAAAATTTTTTCTATGCATACAAAATCTTTTCTGTTTGTGACAATTATCTAGGCAAGGGACTTTAGAATTGGCTTTAGGTAAGTAAAAATAATACATGTTTTTAAAAAATTTCAGTACTGCAGTCTGGATCACACTATATAGCCAAACTGCACTTTATCTTCTTGTTAATGACTTCATAGCATTTCATTGGATGGATGTTTTGTAATTGATTAAACGAATTCCCAATGGATGGACCGTTAGGGTGTTTCCAATTTTCTTTTATGCAATTAAAAACAATGGTGCAGTGAGGTTTCTCACAGCGATACTTTTGCATATTTCTGCTATTATTTCCATAGAATAAATTCTGAGAAGGGCAGAATCATGGCCCCAAGGAATGTGGACGATTTTTAATTTTGATGGCTTACAATTTTTTATTTCCCTGTTGTCTTCTAAGGTACCATGCTCCCTGATAGTTTTTACTTCACACTTCTCTGCTAACCCTGAGGATGATCATCCTGTTCCGTCCTTATCTACTGCAGGGGAAGAATGCACTACACCTTAACAGTGATTCTCTCCTAAGATGTGGTTATGTTTCTGTTTTACTGTTCCCTCCATAATTTTCTTTGACTTGCAAATTTTCGACCATAATTATAAGATGTATTAAAGGGAAGTTTGAGGGCTAAGTAGTTTTCATGGTTGAGAGAAATCACATATGATTGGAGAATAGAAAAGATTGTCATGCCGGAGAATGTCCACCTCCTAATGGATGGGCAGAATTTCCACCTGGGCAGGAACGCATTATGATTGAAGAGAATCCCCAAGACCCAGGGAAGGAGGTGGAGACGTTGATGGACAATGGGGAGCAAGCGGAGATTTTGGTCCCAAGACTCTGATCGGGCTGGGGTTTAGGAAGAAAAATCTAGCAGCGATGTCTCTCCGGGGAGAGCCCAGCCCTAAAACAAGGTCCCCTGTGCAGGCACGAGGTAAGGAAGACAAAACCACGCTAAAGCAAGGGGCCAGATGGGGAGGCACCGGCCTCAAATACCCTGCAAGCACAAGTGTTAGGTCTTGGGGGGATGGCCTTGTGCCTCACATAGGACAGGGAGCCTCAGGTGTCCTTTCCAGAAGCAGTGCTATGCCATGTAAGCAGGTTTTCCTAGCTCGGCTGTTTGTGAAAAATAAATCTGGGTGGAAGGCCTAGAAGTCTTGTGCAATTTCTCACTGGTGAGAGGTCAGGCTCAGGCTAGCAAAGAGAGGGCCATTTCAACCACAGTGACCGTCTTTTCCCTCAGGAAGATTGCATTTCTCCAACACATCCAAAAAAAAAAAAATGCATGGGTTTTAAGTGTTTCATTTCTAGATCAATATCTTCCAAGGAGAGAGAGAAATTACAATTCAGGGCAAAACAAAACAGAAACAGTTTAAACTCTGGCCACTGGCCCTCTCTTTCAATCGCCAGAACACAGTGTCCAGGGGACAGTGTCAACCCTTTATTTCTCCGTGTTTTTCGGCCAAATGTGTTCCCACCATCAGTCCATTCACTTCTCAAAAGAGCCACATGAAACAGGCCTGTTAAGTGCTTTGTCAGAGACGAAGAAACAGGCTTAAGGGGATAGCATTTTTAAGCTAGGTCTTTGGCAACAAAATAACACCCAGATCCGTCCCCTATAACCACAGAGTTCCGCTTCACACACAAGCTACGCCTTGGCGCGATGCTGTCTACAGCCAGATGCGAGGGGGTAGCTGATTTGGGGCCGGAGATGTTCTCATGGCCAAGAGGAAAGAGCAAGAAAGCGTTCTCTTAGAGTTTCAGCCAGGAAGTGGCATGTCTTATCACTTTTGCTCACTTTTCACTGAGCAAAGCGAGCGCCGACCTCCGTGCACCGTCGGGGCATGGGAAGCAGAGGACCCAGCAGAGGATGCTGCAGCCATGGCTGCTGGAGCTACTGAGTAAGCTTCAGACAGGGCAGGGGAGCAAGAATGCAGGCTGCCACGGGGCCAGTGAGGGGAGGGGGGGCTGGACTTCAAAGGCCCACCTCTCAGGCTCCAACGCTCTGGTTCTTTCTGTTACACTGCATTCCTTCCCAAACCCCACACGGGATTTTGGCCCATCTGATGGAGCTCTGATTCCCGAACTGTGCCTCGTCTTCCTAGTCTTTGTCTGCATTTCTGTTCCATGTGGTAAAGGGCCACTTAGGAGCACCAGGCTTCCCACCTGCAAAACATGACCTCTGGACCGGCCCTCAAAGACCGGAATAACCCAGTGGTGTAAAAATACTGACTCAGGTCCAGCTCAAGTTCAGCTTTCTTTCTGGATATATTAATTTGGGTTTTTGACCCATCCTCCCCGGATCTCCAATGCATTCGGTCTCTCCACTGGGATCCTCACTCTCCCTGGCTGCTTCCAATTCTCCATCACCCCATTGTGAGGTACCAACATACTGTGCAGCCACATGGCAAGCATAGGAAAGAAAAGAGGGCGGGTCTCCCTTACGAAGGGTGTCTCCCCAGAGTCTTCCACCAAAGGGTGCTGGTGGCCTCCCTCCTGCATCCGCGATGAACCTGCAGAGGTGAGGGCTCATCTCCAATTCTTCAAGGTTTGTGCTCCTTCTTTTTCCACGTCGTATTAGCAAGAGTCAATTTTAGGAGCTGCAACAGTCAGGTCTGTGCAAACAAATTTCCTAATGATAACTGGACTAAATAGTTTGCCCAAGAACAAACAGTGCTTTGCAATTGGCAAAATGCCCTCTCCCGCGGGGTTTGAGGCTTGTAGGATACTTGATGTGGATGAAAATGAGAAGTCAGAGGTGCTCAGCCAGGGGTCTGACAGGTTAATGCTTAGACCTGATAACCAGAAGGTAAGCAGAGAAAACAAACAAAAGCAGGATTACTACAAATAAGAAAGGCACTTTGGACAACCCAGAATCTAAGAAAGTCGAAGAGGAAAAGCACCTACCAACTCATCACTTGGCTTTACATATAAAGAAAAGCCCCTACCAACTCATCACTTGGCTTTAGATGTAAAATCTAGATGCTTGCTTACATAAATTTGGGTATTCAGGTTTTTAAAAAATCAACATCAGTAGGGGCCCCTGGCTGGCTGGATAGAGCAACCTTGCAGCTCTTGATCTCAGAGTGGCAAGTTCATGTCCCATGCTGGGCATAGAGCTTCCCTAAAGCCCCAAAATTAACATCGATAAAGGTTCTTCATAATCTTTGCTTTTGATGGCTGAATAATTCTCTTACTGAGAGGATTGTTTACATGTTTTGTAATTTACTTAGCCAACCCCCTTAATGCTGAACATTTAGGTGATTTTTATTTTATGCTTTTGAAATTATTAAGAACACTATTATGAACATATTTATACATTCATATTTGTGCATAAAAAGGAACTTGTGGCTATCTTATTTTTTTTAGGCAATGAAGCTGGATTCTGATCCCAAGAGTAGGGACATAAAAATGATATTGCCTATTTCCAGAAACCTAAGGAAAAGTGTTAATTTTCTTGTGTGTTTTGAAATCTGTAGAAAAGGCGACCCCTTCAAGAGCTTATGACAATGTCTGCAGCCTGCAGTTGGACGAAGTGTCTTTCATATGTATGCACGCTTATTTGTGGGAAAAGTGGATCCTCCCTAAAAGGACTGTTAAAAAACAAAATTCAACTGAGGAAATTTTAAAGATCTTATTGGCTTTATTCAAGGTTCCATGAATCAGGCGGCATCCAATCTAGCAGACAGAAAGGAGCTCCGAGGAGCTGCACAAAATGAAAGACTCATAGGCAGAAGTGAGCTGGAACAAGGAAATTATGCTGGACACAAAATCAGGTTGGCTATCCCAAGGTCACTTTCATTTAGAGGATGGTGGATTATCTGGCTGGTGCGGGTCAGGCCATTCCTGATGGATTGGCTTAAGATTCTATTTTTGGGAGAGTCAAAACCGTAATTAAAATTCTCAGTTTGGTGATGTGAGGCTTAAGTTAAGTTTCGGCTTCACGTTGTGGGGCTTAGCGTAAGCGACTTCATTTTGAGCATGTTATCTTGTTTTTAACAATTTGTTATACATTTCCTTGTTAATCTCACCATTAACTTCCAGTATCCTGTTACTATTTAAGATGATGTTTAAAAAGAGTTCTAAACAATGTGTAAAAAAAAAAAAAAACAGAACACAACAATGTACACATTTTACAAAATAGCACTTAAAAAAGACTGGAAAGAAATGCATCTGAGGTTAAAAGTGTCTTGAGTAGTGGGAATTTACCAAGCTAGATTTTGTGGGTTTGGTTTTTTTTGAACATTCTTTTTTAGAAAGCAAGGTTTTATTTTAAGTAATCTCTACACCCAACATGGGGCTCAAACTCACAACGGCAAGATCCACCAAGTGAGCCCACCAGGTGCCCCGTGTTTTTTGAACATTCTATGTTTTCAATAATGAGCATGCATTACTTTTATAAACCTAATGGGAAAAACCATTAGCTTTGGAAACCGAAAAGGAAATGCAAGTGAAGGTCATGCTGCGTGGGGCCAGCACCATTTATTGGCATCAGGAAATTGGAAACAGAAGCACAAACCATTTACTAGTTTGCTGATCCCTGCCGTGTGTGAGGATTTGGCTACTTTGTCTACAAAGCATTAGCCTTCTTTCTATAGTTAGTGCAGCCACATTCAACATTTAGATACTGAGTATATTCCCAGGGCAGGTCTGTTTCCCTTTTCTCACTTCAGGAGCTGATGGGGCTGCCCCATGTTCTGCGGGTGAGTCAGGCTGGCACAGGAGGCAAGAAAGTCTGCTTTGTGGGGTGCCGCGAGCTGAGGCGAGCTCCAAGGCAGAAGAATCTGCCCTATTTGGCTTTTTTCACCCTTTTTCTCCTCTTTTGCCCTTGCAGGGCACTTCCTGGGTGTCGAGTTCTTTTCTCATTTTGGTTATGTGAACAGCGTTTTAAAATGCCAATTTCCCCAGCTTACTTAAAAACGTACTTGGATATTGTGATAGCCCTGTTTCCAATTAGTGTGACACGTTCAGCCATATTTTTAATACTTTTAAAATGGTGAGTTCACAAAGGGCGCCTGGGTGGCTCAGTTGGTTAAGCAACTGCCTTCGGCTCAGGTCATGATCCTGGAGTCCCGGGATCGAGTCCCGCACCGGACTCCCTGCTCAGCGGGGAGTCTGCTTCTCCCTCTGATCTTCCCCCCCTCATGCTCTCTGTCTCCCATTCTCTCTCTCAGATAAATAAATAAAAAATCTTAAAAAAAATAAAAAATAAATAAAATGGTGAGTTCACGGAAAATGAATTTAAGCGATTTAAGAAACTGTTTCCCTCCACATGGTTATGCAATGCAGCACAATCAAATTCTGAGTTTCTAAGTCTACCCTCCATGAAAAATACCTCCATGAAATTAAACTACTCTCCTTATGCCTCTGTCTTAGGACTGCTGGATAAAATATAGGATATCCAGCTAAATTTGATTTTCAGGTAAACAACAAAAAACTTTTAATATAAATATCTCAAACATCGCATGCCACTTTCTCCACCAAGTGAAGCAATCCCTGACCTCCAGTTAGAGCAGCCAGTCTCTGGAAAAGAAAGTTTGGTTAGTAACTTATGCTGTAGGTGTAGATGAGAACACACTTCGCAGTTTGGACAAATAGCCCATTAGTTGCTTTTCTCAAGGACAGGAGAGTTTTCATTCTTTTGAGTCTGTTTGGGAACCCACCAGGGGAAGGCTACCCTGTATTCCTTGGCACGTTCTCATCTCCAATGTGGACAAAGCGCCTGGATCCAGAGCCTGTTGGATGAGCAGCGAGGGGTAAGATTGGGAGGGGTGGGGGAGAAGGAAAGAGCTGTGGCTTGTGGGCTTGTGATCCCACCCCCAAACCTGACTGTTAGTCAAGTTGCTAAACCCACAAAATGCTTGGTGTGAGTAGATATCTTACCCAACCGAAGTGGCTACATTGCATCAGTGTGTCTGAGGGATGGAACAGAAGCAGCTCACACAAACTCACAGGCACTTAGATAGAAGCAGAGACTTGGGGAGGGGAGCCCCTGGGAGCTTGCAGAAACGGTGGAAGACCAGAAGGTCCCCCTGATATCTGGGTCCCTGTTTTAGAGTAGACAGAGCTCTGCATATAAAGGTATCCAATTGCATGGATTCAAATCCTGTATCAACTACCTATTAGCTGTGTGATCTTAGACCCATCACTTAACCTCTCTGATCCTCACATTCCACATCTTTAAAAAGAGAACGTTAACACCTACACCTGTATCCAAGGTGTCCTTGAGAGTTAAATAAGACACTGCGATGATGCGTCCAGCACATAGTAGGTGTTTCCAAAAGTTTTACCTTCATTTCTCTCGGTTTCACTATTTCTGGGAGATGGATATGTTAGAAAAGTTCATTCGGTTGGCAACTAATCACACACAAACATTGCAGTGAGCAATGCCTTGTTTCCCCTGCAGCTTTCAGGCCGTAGATGAGAGGGAAAGGAGAAGAAGGTGAAGTCGGAAGAGCAGGTTTAGCTACAGGGGCAAATGATGCGGCTGGTGAACATCTGCTCCTCATTTCCACGCATGCACGCATGCACCTGATTCATCTGTCCTCCGGCCAACTTTCTAAAAAGAGTCCAATAGTTTGAAATTATTCATAGCAAATCTTTTCTCAATTTTTGGCATAATTGAGTAATCCAACTACTGAATAAAGAAGGACTTGGTATTTTTGGCTTCCTGGAAACTGTAGGGGAGGAAAACGCTTCCTTCTCCCCTTCTAGGTTCTGTGGCTGGTTTAAGAATTAAGTTGACATAAGACGGATTAATAGGACGAAAAACTCCAACTTTAATTATGTATGTACCCACGGGGGCTCACAAAAATATGAGACCCAAGGTGATTCTCAGAAGACTGAGATTTACACACCATCTTGAAGTAAGTAAAGGGAGGGGTGGTTGGGGCTTTGGGGTGGGAGAAGGCAAATTCTGGGCTGGGTGAGGGAAGGAAGTGAAAACAGGCACAACCAGTAAATCCCAGGGGCCTTCTTGTGCAGATAAGAGCCTCTCTAGTGAAAGACCACCTCTGGTAGGCTCTCTTCCTGGTATATTTACTAATGGAAATTTCCTTTATAAATCTAAATTTCCTCTGCAAGAGGGGAAGTACATACATTCTTACAGGGTGTAGGGAAAGGTAAAGAGCTTTTTCTATGCCTGCTGGTTCTCCCTCACCTTTGACTCAAATAATCCACATGCCAAAGTGTCGTATTTTGGGGTGGCATGTTCTGAACCCTTTACATTTTTTCAACACGAAACAACACAAAATGTATAACCTTTACCAAACTTTACCCAGAAATATCAGCGTGCTCACAATAAGGACTTCCTTAGGATCGGCAGTGGGGCTCATTGCCTCATCAAATCCGTGTGGGGGCAAACCCCCCGGAGCCCTAAGAACAGAATTCAGTCTATCCTGAGGGTGTCAGCCAGCTCGGGAGACTAAAAGAAAATGCGATTGAACAAGTCTTAATCCGAATGCTGAGGAGCAGTAGTGACTTGGACCTCTGGCCCTGGTGAGGTGTTGGTGGGAGCAGGCCTGGCGTGAAGATAGCTCGAGGGGAGTTGGGCTGAGGTAGCCCTGTGCCCTCCTCCTGGGAACTGGGAGCTGCAGGAGCACCTAGTCACCATGCAAAGGAAGGGGGGGGGATTGGGGGTGACTGGATCTCAGGTCTGCTGTCCCTGGAAGATTTGGACAGCGGATAGGACATCTTATCAATTCCAGGCTTGCCTCTGATAGGAACGCTCCACTAGCATGGATTTAACCCAGAAATTAGGAACGCAGACAATTGCTCCTGTCCCCCGTGGCTCTGGCCAGAAACAATTATCCGCTTGGCTCATTAAAACAAGTGACGAATGCTAATTGTCTCCACAATTAGCCAAGTACTGGTTCAGCATTTATGCCTACAGTATGGGATTGTGAGAGTGGCTGGCAAGACGAGGACTTAAATTCAGCCCTAAAGAGTCTGTTGTTTTATTTTTTTCCTTTAGGCAGGGAGTGTGGGGTGCAGGGTATAAAAAGAGGGAGGTTGGTCAAGGTGACCCCTATGCTATCTTTTGGCTTTCAGATACTGGGATTTGTGGTGAAAGAAAATGCATAGAATCATAGAGGATCTGTTTCCACTGAGTCTACATAATCGGGAAGGTCCCTGGAGGGGAGGAAGGAGAAGGAAGGAGAAGGTCCCTGGAAGGGAAGGAAGCAAGGGAGGAAGGGGAGGGGATGGAGGAGGGGAGGAGGACAGAAGTACCATCCACACAAGGCAACATTCCCCGCATTTCTGGAAGTTTCCTGAGACCCTACCTGGCTTCTCTGAGGGCTCCATGAGACCCTGGGGTGGATATCCCATCTTGCTGGGTAAGGCTCTTCCTGTGAAGACACCAGCCGAGGGAAGATGGGGCAGGAGGTAGAGGGCAGTGCGGGGGGCAAGGAGGGCCGTGCGCTCAGAGTTGGCTCATACTTTACTTCTGAAATTGCTCAAATGATGAAACTCTGGCTTTCTGCCCAAACATCACCTTCTTCCCTTTATTCGGCATTTATGTCTAGCTTGATTTTCTACTTTGCCCAGATTTTCTGAGGACTCCGTTGTATCAGTAAATTTCCAGTGGTGAAGCACCAAGAGCCTGGGCAGCTTCTGCCCGGAGAAGACATGGTGTGTCCCCTGCTAGGGACAGCAAGGGGACGCAAGCCCTCTGCCCTTTAGCACAATACATTGGAGAGCAACCAAGGAAAATGGAAGGGATGTTAATAAAAGCAAATACGAGGCAGGAAATAGAAAGAAAGAAAGCAAATAGGAAAGAAAGAAGGAAGGGAAGAAAGGAGATTTTGGTCTGAAGGCTCCCGAGTGAGAAGTTACTGGAGGCAAAGATGCCCCCTCCTCTCTCTGCTCCTGCTTTTCTGCATTGCACGTGTCCCACTCTCCAGTAGATCTGATCGCCAGATTTTTCCTAATATCCTAGTGATGGGTGAAATTTGAAATATTAATCAGCCCTGAAGTATTTATATTATAAAAATGAATACTTGAAAAGCACCCTGATTACCCTGCCCAAGGAGACCCAAGATAGTGGGCAGTGTAGACAATGCTGTACTTGCTGGTGTCTCAACCTCAATAACACTTGAATGAAAAAAACAATATAAATATTGAATTTGAGCCCATGTATTATTGCTAAGTTTGATATTTCATGTCACTTTTTTTTAAAGATTTTATTTATTTATTTGACAGAGAGAGAGAGCACAAGCAGGGAGAGTGGCAGGCAGAGGGAGAGGGAGAAACAGGCTCCCTGATGAGGGACTCCATCCCAGGACCCTGGGATCATGACCTGAGCCGAAGGCAGATGCTTAGCCTACTAAGCCACCCAGGTGACCCTCATGTCACTTTTATATTCAGGAAATTTGCTGAGCAAAATGCATAATTAAATATATGATTTAGTTTTTATACATTAAAAAAACTTTTCATGGGCAAATTTTGCAACTCACATTTGTTTGAAGAATCCACCTTGCTCTGTAATTGTTTAAATTTTTTTGAGCTCCTATTGGCAACTGAGAAGCCTATTAGGATTATCAAGAGCTATTTTCCCCTTTGATCAGCGAACTCTTGAACAACACTGGGACTCTGGAGGGGATGGACGGTCCCAGTGCTGGGGTGCTGGTGGGTTTTCCACTCTAAAAAGAAGTGACAACAGATACATAGGTGAGGGGGTGGGAAGATGTGTCAGAAAATAGTGTGTCATACGGGTTTTTGAATTCACGTGTTTTGTAGATGTTAACACTGTCAACTCCATGCAAGCAGAAACCCTAGCCATCACTAGGCTTTTAATCCAAACAGTACTCAAAAGCACAAATATTTCAACAACATTGTCAAGAATGATTACCAAGTGCAGGCTGTTCAACCTCTCCGGAGGGACCCCAGCACAGCGCTGCCTGGGAAAGCAGCCCTCCGAGGCCACCAGCCAGGGTGACAAATGTGACCAGCTTTTTTAACTTCTCTCCTAGGGGCAGAAGAGAAACTTCTGGGGCAGGGTGTGATAGGGCAAGTTCCTGATAGGTGAGCATGCACCCCTTTTCAGTGCCTTTCCTAGCAGTGCATATCCTGTCCCTCCCACCACACCAGAATTTCACAACATCCCATTTTAATTCCACCCCTGAGACCAGCATTCCCAAATAACAGCTCCCAACAGAACCTGAGAAATCACCCTTACTTTCTTGGGAGGAATTTCTGAGACCGAAAGCCCAACAGCTTCTGACCAGTGGATGCTCTGGAACATCTGCCTTTTCTGCTGAATGCGACACCTCCCGTCTTACCCAGCAGAGCCCCATCCGCAGCCATCCACCTGGAGCCTAATGAAGACCGTGTCTTGGTGCTTGGTGGAGGAGGGTGTATTTTTCATAGCAGTCAAGGGCAGACCAGTTTATTATAAAAGTAAAATAGAGAAGTTCTCTTATCTGATGCACTCAGGAGAGTAGTTGATGATGAAACATACATTTGCAAAGGATTCAAAGATCTAGAATATTTCACTTTACTGAAAAGATATAGTTTATTGGCTACTCTTTTGATTCGAGAACCAAGTTCTGTTCTTTGAGTGAGATATCCTCATGAGCAAATCCATGTTGAAGCTCAGCTGGGACCCAGTTATATCTATGTTTCTCTACTTTTTCTTTCTAAAGGATCATGAAATCATTTTATAAACTTTGGAACTAAATTTTCTCATTTAAAAGTGGCTAAATTCCCATTTCATTAAGTATTATATTTCCATGTCACTTGAATGATTGCCTATGATCCTGACACATGGAAATCTGGAGATGAATTAACCATTTTTTCCTTTCATCCTTTTCCTTTTTTTCCCTTTTGCTATATAAAAAGCATTGCTATTATTTAACACTCTTCTGAAAGTTCTATCCAATTTTATAAGTAAGATATAATCACTGGAAAGAAGCCAAATTTATCATTATTCATAGTTGTGATGCAATGGAAAAGCTGTTAGAACTAATAAGGGTAACAGGATTATGGAACGCACAAGTTAAAAATAAAAGATATATGTATATGTGTATATGTTTGCGTTTGTATTTATGTTTGTGTGTGTGCATACAGTTTCCCTATGTGTGAGAAAATGACCCCCTGAAACATAATGTAAAGAATACCATCTTGGGCACCTGGGTGGCTCAGTTGGTTAAGCAACTGCCTTCAGCTCAGGTCATGATCCTGGAGTCCCTGGATCGAGTCCCGCATCGGGCTCCCTGCTTGGCAGGGAGTCTGCTTCTCCCTCTGACCCTCTCCCCTCTCATGCTCTCTCTCACTCTCTCTCTCTCAAATAAATAAATAAAATCTTAAAAAAAAAAAAAAGAATACCATCTTTAAAAAATTTGTAACTACCTACAGTATAGCTGAAATCAGATATTATTAGGTCATATAAGAAGGACATCAAACTTTGCTAAGGGACACAAAAAGAAGATTTGAATAATGATATAATGCTATCATTTTATTTTATTTTACTTTACTTTATTTTGAGAGAGAGAGCACGCATGTGTGTGCACCGAGTTGGGGCGGGGCAGAGGGAGAGAGAGAGAGAATCTTAAGCAGGCTCCACACCCAGCAACAGAGCCCAACATGGGACTGAATCTCATGACCCTGAGATCATGACCTGAGCCAAAATTAAGAGCTGGACGCTTAACTGCCTGAGCCACCCATGAGCCCCCTGTTTTGTTTTAAGATTTTATTTGTAAGTAGGCTCTATACCCAGAACGGGTCTTGAACTCACAACCCCAAGATCAAGAGTCACGTGCTCCACCAAGCCAGCCAGGTGCCCCAAGAATGTTATCATTTTACTATGACCACATGCACACCCTCCATGGGGTTCTTTCTGAACTTTAAATAGGATATAAAAATTCATCAGGAAGAGTCAATGGAAGAGGCTGAACAAGCAGACCCTTGTTCCCCGCACCGTGTGCACCCCTTACCCCCGATGCACTGAGGTCTAACTTACAAATAAAATTGCATATATTTAAAGTGTACAGTGCGATGAGTTGACATATGCATGCGTTGTGAAATGGTTACCACAGTTAGGTTAATTAACACATCCGTCACTTCACATGGTTACCTTTTTCTTTTCTTCTACTGTGACAAGAGCACTTAAGAGGCATGGCTACTGTATTCATTCACAGCTTTCAATGCAATATTATTAACTCTAGACACCATGCTGTACACCAGACCCCCAGAACTTATCTTATAGCTGAAAGCTCGTACCCTTTGAGCAACACCTCTCTATCCCCACCCGCCTAGCCCCTGAACCATTCTGCTTTCTATTTCTATGAGTTTGACTTTTTTTTTAGATTCCATATCGAAGTAAGATCATATAATATTTGTCTTTCTCTATCTGGCTTATTTCACTTAGCAAAATGTCCTCCAGTTTCATCCACGTTGTCACAAAGAGCAGCATGTTCTTCTCATGGCTGAACAATATTCCATTATACTACATTTCCTTTATCCATTCATTCATTGACAGACACTTAGGTTGTTTCTGTAGCTTAGCTATTGTGAATAATGCTGCAATGAACATGGGAGTGCCGATAGCTCTCTGAGACCCTGATGGCATTTCCTTTGGATGTGTAGTGGGATTGCTGGATCATAGAGTAGTTCTATTTAATGTTTTTGAAGAACGTCTATACTGTTTTCCATAGTGACATTCTTACTAACAGAGTTGCCTTTGTTCCACATCCTTGCCAAAACTTGTTATCTCTAGTCTTTTTGATAAAAGCTCTACTAACAGGTGTGAGGTGATATCTCATTGTGGTTATGATTTACATTTCCCTGATGATTATTGATGTTAAGCACCTTTTCATGTACTTTTTGGCCATTTGTATGTCTTCTTTGGAAAAATGTCTATTCAGTCCTTCTGCCCATTTTTTAACTAAAAACAATTTTTTTTTTTGCTATTGAGGTCTTTGTATTTTTTGGGTATTAACCCCTTATCAGAAATAGGACTTGCAAATATCGTCTCCCATTCCATAGTTTGCCTTTTCATTTTGTGGATGGTTTCCTTCACAGTGCAGTAAATTGTTAGTTTGACATTGTCCCACTTGTTTATTTTTGCTTATGTTGCCTTTGCTTTTGGTGTCAAATCAAAAAAAAAAAAAATCTAAAAAATTCCCAAGAGGGATGTCAAGGGGCTTACCCACTATGTTTTCTTCTAAGAGTTTTATGGTTTCAGGCTTTTTGTGGAAGTCTTTGATCCATTTCCAGCTGACTTTTGTGTGTGGTGAAAGATAGGGGTCCAGTTTCACTCTTTTGCATGTGGCTGTCCAGTTTTCTTAATCTTGTATGTATTAAGTTGGATGATACGAATTTCTGTTTTGTCAGTTAGCATGGTCAAATATTGGCAAGTTCACATGGATTATGCAGTGTGATTCTTACTGGTTTGTAATATCATAGAAAGAAGGGAATACATCTGAATATTGCCAATGGTCATCCCCGAGTTGTCTCTGAGTGCTGATATCATGAGTGACTGTGATCACCTTCTTTGTGGGTTTTCAGTATAGCCTAAAAATTCTATAATAAACTGTATAATTTCATAATCAGGAGAAGGGAAAAAAAAAGACCAACACTGTCCCCCCCCACAAAAAAAATCTGTTCTTAAAAGAAATAAGAACTGTTTTAAAAAATACTTTTCTTTGTGCATTTTTCTTATATGGAGAAAAGTAGAGAAAATAATGTAAATATCACTTATAAATCCTGGTTTAACCATTGCTGACATTCTGCCATAAAAAAAAGTCTTTTAGGGCGCCTGGGTGGCTCAGTTGGTTAAGCGACTGCCTTCGGCTCAGGTCATGATCCTGGAGTCTTGGGATCGAGTCCCGCATCAGGCTCCCTGCTCGGCAGGGAGTCTGCTTCTCCCTCTGACCCTCCCCCCTCTCATGTGCTCTCTCTCTCTCATTCTCTCTGTCTCAAATAAATAAATAAAATCTTTGAAAAAAAAAAGTCTTTTATTTTTGCTGCACTATTTTAAAGTCAAACAACACGGTATTTTTCAACCAAATGCTTTATCTTAAAAAGATGCAAACATTTAACTTTTGCTATCTCACCTAGCAAAATGAACAGTAACATCTGCACATTTAAAATCTCAAACAGTTATTATTTTTTTAGAATATTTATTTATTTATTTATTTGAGATAGAGAGCACAGCGGGAGGGGCAGAGGGAGAAGGAGAATTTTCAAGCCGACTCACCACTGAGTGGGGAGCCTGACACAGGGCTCGATCTCATGACCTGGAGATCACAACCTGAGCTGAAATCAAGAGTCAGATATCTGACTGCGTCACCCAGGTGGCCCTCTCAAACAATTATTTTATCGCATTTCTGGTGTGTTTCACCATCACAACATGGTATCACTGGTTTCCTTTTTGCTTCTCTTTAATTTCGGAGGCATCTGGGGAAAGGGGATGGAAGATGGGAGGGAATTTGTTTCTGGCCTCGCTCCGTGCCAGCCGGCTCTCAAATACCATCTTAGCAAAACACTGAGCATGAAGGTCCCATCTCTGGGGTGGTTCCCTGTTGGGACCCACGCATCCTGCTGCTGGGTCCTCGGGTGGCTCAGCATCTGCATATGAACAAATTCATCTCAAATTTTGTGCTCTTTCAGACTGTGGGGAGCACGAACGAGTATGGTGACAGCAACTTAGCACACAGCGAGTGGTAGGGTCGAGATTTGGGGTCCCATGTGGATACCCGGACCGCGGGCACAGTTTCTTTCATGGAATAAATATGTCCAGTGTTTATTAGAAGCACAAGCAAATTAGTAGCGCCCTCGCCTTCTCACACAGGGTAACTACGGCGGGGCGGCGGGGGGCGCAGGACGAAGTTAGGTCAGGGCTCCCACTGAGCCATTCAGGTATGCTTCCTTCTTCTTTCCCCTTCCACTGCCCCTCCCAACACTCTCTGAAAGGTTTAACCTTTCCAGTTTGGGAATCTGCTGTCACAAAAAGATGCTTGGCTACCTCTAGCTGGAACCACAGTGTGCACCCCCACCTCCCCCATACGAGTTCTCCAGAGAGATTCTTTTTTTTTTTTTTTTTTTAAGATTTTCTTTTATTTATTTGGGAGAAAGAGTGAGAGAGAGCATGAGCAGGGGCAGGGAGGAGGCAGAGGGACAAGCAGACTCCCCGCTGAGCAGGGAGCCCGATGCGGGGCTCGATCCCAGGACCCCGGGATCATGACCTGAGCTGAAAGCAGGCGCTTCACCGACTGAACCCCCGGGCGCCCCCCAAGAGATTCTTGAAATAGGAAGAACTGGACCCACTGTGCGTGCTGCCGGGAAGGGCAGCCTATAAGCCTTATAGATCGTCCTCCGGTTGGGCCCATTCGGCCTTTACTTGGGCTGACATCCATCCTCTGATTTATTTTAAAATGACGCTGACTTTCTATAGGCTGAGCTGCCCCTAAATAGACTCGTTCCGCCTTTGGAGTGCTGATTTCTGGAATCAGGGTGGGGCACTTCCTCTCGGAGACACAACACATTTTGCTTGTGTTCCGGATTGAGAGAAAAGTAGTCCTAGGATGGAGAGGGCGGCTCTCTCAGCCCCAGGAGAAAGGAAGCAGCATTGGTGGCCACACTGGGGAGGCAGTGATGACCCTGCCCCCTCCCGCCGCACCATCAAAGGAGATCTGATCAGGGCAGGAGGTTCAGGAAGTGGCTGGACGCAGTGCCAGTGAGGATTCCCAGCTGGCGCCCAGGGTCACCGGGATGGGCTAGCAAGAACCAAGGGGCACCAGGCCTGGCTGTGGGGGCGGAGGGTCCGCTTACCGTTAGCGGTTCAAAAGGACGGAGGCACCCTGCTGGGCATGAGCGCCCATGGGATATGCCAGCACGGGAAGGCTGCATGGTGCCCGGCCACATCCCCAGCACATCAGGCTGAGCTTGCCGGGCCAGAGGCGGCAGGGCCCTCCTGTGCTCTCTGTCCCGGTTACCATGAGAATAGCTCTTGGGTGTAGCTGAGCAGGACATCCCAGACACCCTAGCGGCCACCGCTGTGCCGGCCTGAGGCCCCTTTACCTTAGGAGCTTTTGGAAACCCAAGGCCGGCTCCGCTCAGGGTGCTTGCTCCATACCTCCCCTCCACCCCCAAGCTTGACAGCTCCGCCCTCTGTCCTAAGACAGACATTGACCCCACGAGGACAGTGACAACATTAAACACACAGTTCTCGAACTAGATTTCCCAAGTGAACATAATTTGTTTTCCCCCTACGTAAATGACAAAGGCTTTGGTGCCATTCCCATGTTAGGGGTGGTTCTGGCAAATGGAGTTTGCAGTCCAAAGATTCACAATGTCTGAGAACTTTAGTGGTTTAAGGGAAGAGAAGCATAATATTTGAAATCTAACCATTCCCAAGAAACATGGGGCCCATTGGCTTACCACTCATTTTCTTCAATCCCTCTGGCTGCTCCTTTTTGGAGTCCATGGCCGAATTGGTCTCATGTCACCCCTAATGTGTTATTTGCCTGGGGTTTTCTCTCTGTTCTTTCACTCAGGGCCTTATTTATCCCCCTTGAGATGCAGGGTGGCTCCCGCCAGGGAGAAGCTACCCAGCTGACTCTGGGTCAGCCCCTGCTGGTCTGTGGCCGCCCTGCCCTCACCCGGGCGGTGAGACCAGCCAGCTCTCTAATCACAGCTTGGCCTCGCCATCGACGGTCTGGAGGGACCCATCCCGCATCCTTGGAAGTCCCAACCTTGAGTATAATTAGTAGGTGCTTTGGCTGTGGAAAAGGGATGGAAATCCTGCTCTGTGTCCTCACTGCCGTAAGCAGGCGGGGGTAGCATTTCCTCTGTGCCAGAGCTACGAGGACATCGGCATGTGCTTCCAACACCAGGGCTGGACCGAAGCCACCGACCAGAGCCCTCTAGCCCAGCACCAGCACGTGGTGCCTAGCGCTCCTTCCCCTGCAGAGTGCCCGCATCCCCTAAAATCTCACGGGTGCCACAGCGAGCTTGGGGACGAGTCCAAGGACCTCCCAAAAGCAACATGCTGTATTGGTGCTTGAGGAGCTTGTCACAAAATGCCTGAGGCTTGATTGGAAAGGTGCGTTGGCCAAGTCGTTCTGGGAGCACATCCACTGGGACAGCAGGGGACAGATGCGAGAAGGAGGTGAACCTGGAAACCATGGAGATGGGTAAGAGGCAAGCAGGCTGGAGGGGGCACTGGTGCAGCGGTGGGAGGGGCCAGGGAGGGAGGGGGCACGGGTGCAGCGGTGGGGGGGCCAGGGCGGGAGGGGGCAGGGGTACAGCGGTGGGGGGGCCAGGGCGGGAGGGGGCACGGGTGCAGCGGTGGGGGGGCCAGCTCTGGATGTGAGGCCTGTGTTTTCATGTCACCCAGAGTGGGAAGCCCTGTCATGGTTTGTCCTGGGGATTAAATGACACACTGTGTCTAAAGCCCCACTTGGCACAGAGCTGGTGCCCTGGAAGTTCTCAGGAATGCCGGCTGAGGACTCCGGATTTCTGTCTGTCTAAGGCCAGGCCAAGGATGCCATGTGGTTTCCAACCTGAGGCCCATGTTTTCCATGCAATCTCGGAATTACTGGTGTGCTGGTTTAAATGCAAGTCCTGGGCTCCACCCCAGACCCACTCGGTTGGAATCTCTGCAGTAAAACCCCAATGATTTGTAGTCCTAAAAAATCTTTCTAAGGGGTTCTGATTAGCATTAGCACGTGAGAACCACAGTACAGATCCACATTCCTAGATCCAAACCAAAGATGGAAAAATGAAAACTCGTTCTTCACGTTTGCCTGGCACGGAAAGGGTGCAGAGTGTCCTGGGGTCTCGTCGGGGGCAGTAGGGTGAGGTGGTGGTCGGAGAGGGAGGCCAGACCTTTCCCCTCTGGGGCTCCTGGAGCCTGCCGGGCGTTGGTGTCCCCACATAAGCAACTGTAGCTGGCCCTCCCCTTTCTCATGGTTGAAGCAAAATGCCCTTTAAGATGTCTCCCCAAACCTACCTGCAGGTGATAACCATAAAAATGAAAGTAATAAACTTGAGTTGTTGAGTGTTTACTAAGAGTTGGGCCAAGAGAGCTGCCTACTTTATCCCATTCGGTCCTCCTAGCTTGCTAATCTTTATCCTGGGTTTGTAGATGAAGACCCTGACACCCTCAGTGGTTCCAGGTCGTACTAAATAGCCTTCGATCAGTGAAAGGGGGCCGGGACAACCATCCAGCGTTCTCCTGCCCAAAGCAGCCTCTCTTCAAAGCCCTACAGCTCCATAGCCCCTCCCGAGCCAGCAGACACTGCTCAGGACAGCTAAGGGCAAGCTCATAAAAATGACAGCGAGCAAGCGTGTTTCACACATTTCCTTCCTGTGTTGTCACTTGAGCAGAAACAGGTGACTTCCTGACGTACGTGGAGTCTGTCTGTGAGCTGGGCCCAGGGCAGAGGCTGCTTTTGCCATTGTGCCCATTTTACAGATGAGGAGGCTGAGGCTCAGGTCAGCAATGCTCTTAGCACAGGAGTGCCCTAGCCCGGGGCCTGGCACTCCCCGTGAGGAGTGGGCCGGGCCAGGAATGCAGGGGGCTCCCCCCGGGCCACTCTCAGCTGGTCTCGCTGCCTCCCCAGCTCCCTGGGCACAGGCCGTTTGAGGAGATCACACTGCCCCTTGCGAGGACTCGGTCACAAAGTTGGTGTGCTTCTCTTAGGACACAGAGACATTCACAGTCCTCAGTTTCTCATTGGCCCTAAACAAACACAAATCAAACCAAAGAAAATCCCTATGACAGCTTTCTCTGCTCTTCTGGCCACATGTGGGTCTGAGCGCTCCGAAAATCTAGAACTCACTGGGGAAAGTGCAGGTCCTCTCAAACTCTGTCTTGGGTCTGGGAGCTGGCCCCTGGGTGGCTTGTTTCTGTCCCCATCCTGTGTTTACATGGCCTCGGGGAACAGCAAGTAGTGAAACCACATCCAAACCAGATAGGTGGGGCTTGTAGATGCCACGTGGGGGAGTACATTAGGGCCTCTGGTTCCCCAATAGGCAGCTCTGCCCAAGAGAAGGGGCTCATCAGGGCTGGCTCAGAGCTATGTCCGGATGGCTGGTCTTGGAGAAGTCATTCTTCTGTTGGAAGGGTGTTAAAAGATGCAGAGTAAAGTAGGGGCTAGGAATCCAGTCTCTGAAGTCGGCTTGGCTGGGTTCAAATCCCAGGTCCTCTGTACAATGGCCGTGTGGACTTAGGCTGGCTCTGACCCTCTTCCCCATCCTCATCCTCACCTATATAATTCCCAGAGGGGTGGTAACAACACCACCATCAGTGGGGCGCCTGGGTGGCTCAGTCGGTTAAGCAACCAACTCTTGGTTTTGGCTCAGGTCATGATCTCAGGGTCATAGGATCGAGCCCCGTGCCTGGCTCTGCACTCAGTGGGGAGTCTGCTTGAGACTCTCTCTCCCTCTGCCCCTCCCCCTGTTCGCTCCCTCTCTCTAAAAAATAGATAAATAAAATCTTTAACAAACAAACAAATAAATAAATAGCTACATCATCAGTGATCGTTAAATGAGGTGATCGCAGCCTAGCACCCCGCAGGTTAGAAAACACTCTTGAATCCTGCGGTTTTTTTCTGGAGGCAAAGTTAGCAGGAGCCAGACACAGGAGACTGTATGATGTCGTTTCTGGGGAGTTCAGGAAGAACATCCTCTCAACGGAAGCTACAAATACCCACAGCACGCTCTCACCCACCTCCTCAGGCTCTCAGCCCTCTTAGAATTTAAGATCAATGTGGGCCGCCTGATAGCTCAGTAAAGATCACCACTGCTTGAACGTGATTACAACCACAGATGCTGTGAGCCAAGGAGAGCACTGGAGATGGAGACTGGGGACTTTGTGACTTGGGATTTCCCTCCTTCCTCATGATGTTTAGTGAATGTCCATTTGGAAAGTATGTAGCATGCTTTGTGGGCATGTGGGCGTGCTTCGCATGCAGAGCAATTCCAACCAGGAGGCACACGTTGTGGGGCCACCTCATGGCTCTGAAATACACGTTGGTGATGGGTTTCATAATGACAGAATTGAACATTTATGGAGTAAAAATCAAGACAGCATATGGAGACTATATCAAGAATGGCCTCCGTTTCCTGCCAGGTTTAATTGTCCTCTCATTTTGGAACTAACGCTCATTGTTTTCTTCTAAGATTGGAAAGAACACACGGAAATCACCATTTAACTTCCCCCTGTGGAAGCCAAATCCCACATCAAATGCACTGGAATGTGTTGGGAAACTAACATAGAAGTAGATGTTTTTCCACGTTACCAATATGGCACAGAGTCAAATATGCTCTTTTAAACGCGTGATATATAGAGCGCGGGCTGTAAAGTCATCCCAGAGTTTCCACGTGGACACTGAGTTAAATTTACGCATAGCGAGAGGACCCGCTGCGCTGACTTTGCCTCTCACTCCCTGAGCTAAAGGGCTGGGCAGGGATCCCTGCACCTGTCCCAAGTGCAGGGACAACACGGGCAGCCCGAGGGGCTTTCCTCCCCTCCTGGAGGGATCTTTCTAAACTGTTACTCAGGGTCAGGTCCTGTTATTCCCCTGCATCAATCAGCCAGTGACACTCCATGGAAATGAGAAATAATTGCATGACCTGGCCCCTGTCTCTGTCTCTCTGTCCCCTGTCTCTCTGTCTCTCCGTCCTCTCTGTCCTCTGTCTTTCTGTCCTCTGTCTCTGTCTCTCTATCCTCTGTCTCTCTGTCCTCTGTCTCTCTGTCTCTGTCCTCTGTCTCTTCTCTCTGTCTCCCTCACTCTCTCCCTCTCTCTGTCTCTCTCTCTGTCTCTATCTCTTTCTCCATCTCCTTCGGTGCCCACAGTTCCTCTGGTCTTTCTGGTCCTTAAACTTTGCTGAGTTTCTCCCAGGCTTAGGAACCTGTGATGGATGATTGTGTTTGTCGATTCCACCAGACCAAGGGCTGACTGGAGAGCTGGGTAAGTCTGAGGGTGTTCCTGGAGGAGATCGGCACTTGAAGCTGCAGACCAAGGGAAGAAGATGCCCCTCACCCCCTCCCAGGAGGGCCCGACTGGCACAAAGAGATGGAGGAAGGAGGCATGGGCTCTCGGCCTGAGCTAGGGTGCCCCGTCTTCTCCTGCACTAGGGCGTTGGCGCTCTGGGTTCTCGGGTCTTCGGACTTGGACTGAGTTGTACCACCTGCTTTTCTGCCCTCTTCTAGGTGTCTGTCTGTCTATAATCTTTCTCCTACTGGTTCTGTTTCTTTGAGGGACTTTGACTAATATAGAACTTTCGCATCTCTTCTGCCCAAACCCCTATCTGCTTTTCCCATCTCATGGACTCTTGGCTAGGGTGTTGCCTGAGATCTCGGCAAGTCCCCAAATGTACAAATGCTGTCATATCCTTCTGCATGGGCTCCCGCGTGTGAGAGGCCGAGGGAGAAGGGAAAGACTGAGTTTCAGTAGAGGTGGGGGCTCGGGTCCCTGGGGGACATAGTTGGCCCTGGCTATCCATCCTCGAGAAGCCCGTCCCCTGGGCCATCACCTGCTGTGCCCTGTCTTCATTCTAGCCTCACGAGAGACCTTGCCTCTGAAGCAGTCCTGCTCCCCAATGACCCCAGGACCCTGTCTGGTCCTGTCCTTTGTTTCTCAAAGCCCTTCACTCTCTGAAGCCATCCACGGGGGCTGTGCAGCTTGAGGGATGGTGAGCCTACTGGCTCAGTGCACAGCCCATCCTCCCCGCTTGCTTGCCATGTGACTTTGGATAAGCAGCTTAACTGTTCTGTGCCTCAGTTTCCCCACATGCAAAATGGAGGTGATAACAGAAGCATCTATGAGGTTATTATGAAGACTGAATGGAATGAAGATTCGAGAAGCACTTGGATCCAGTCTTTCCAACTCGCTAATGGGTAATAGAATATTTACTAAACCTCAAAGCTAAAACCTGACGATACCATGATTGATCTTTGGTGGATACGGTGAAGGGGTTCTATCATTCATGTGCTCAAGACAAAGTAAGGCCTGCTTTAAGTGAAACCAGGTATGTTACATTTCTATAAAGCTCTTTAAAATGTTGAGCATTCCCACTTAATATCCCCATAAACGTCTACGTTCATGTTCACTGCCTTCCACAGCCGACATAGTTCTGTACCAAATTTCACTGGGGTGCGTTTTTAAATTTGCATAATTACTAGTGATGAGACCGTGTTGTTCACTGCATTTTTTCATTGAAATGGTCCTTTATTTGAGGCTGTATTAGACAGACGTCTGTGGACCTAACCATCCCTATACCACAGTTTCAACGGAAAAAGAGCCTTCTGATTTCCAGATAAGATTAGCAAATGAGCCTTCTGAAAGCTTGTCTGTGTAAGGAATTCAAAGTAAATTTATTCTCTGAAGTTTAGTCCATCTATTCCAACAAGGCTGAGGTCCGGTTGAGGCGATCATCCCGGAATGCTAGGGTAGAATCTAGAAGGTGCCATCAGGATGGCGGGCGATGCAGCTGCCAGCCTGGGGAGGCCCCTCAGCTGCACTTCTCTGTCCCTTAGGGGAGCTTCTGAGTTTCCAGGCTTAGCAGCTCTGGGGGGAGGGGGCGGGGAGCTCTCCTGCTATGCACGTGCACAGTGGCTAAGCAGCAAGAGAGCTAAGGAAAAAGTAAGGGCTTGCTCAGAAATAGGGGAATCCCTACACAAAAGCAGGAAATTTGAACACAATAAGAAATGAAATGGAGTTCCAAGGAGAGGAAGCAGGGAGCTGTGCTGTGTTGACACAGAGCCGAGAAAAGTAAGTTCTCTAGATCTGCCCCCGACGGTAGGGGAAGTTTGTGCAGCCTGCAGCCGGCTCAGGGGGATCTGGGGACACAGACCTGCACGCCTCTAAGCGGGTCAGGCAGTGGAACCACCTGAAGGCAGGGTCCGTCCAAGCAGCTCGTGTGCTCTGCTATCACACAACGAGGACTGACCAAGGAGGAGTAGGAACGGAGAGCTTACAGCCGCGGGCTCCACCAACACCACCTTCATGAAGGCCACGTGAGACTTTCATCACAGCGTTCGCTGGCTCTGGAGCCCCAAGGACAGCCTTCAGTCCTGGCTTGACTGCTTCCCAGCTCCCTACCTGGACACGGCGCTTCCTTCTTCATTCGCAGGACAGGGCACCAGAAGTGCTATTTCCATAGAGCTTGGAAGGACTGTCAGGCTGGGTGAGCATCCCCACGGCTACGGTGAAGGCTGCTGATTACACACCCTTTCACTCAGTAATTTGGAGAAGGGCTGGGCAGGTGGGGGATGAATGGGCACAGCTCAAGGACCTTATCGCCCAGCAAAACCACGGTCCCAACCGAGCGAGGGGTGAGCCTCTCGCATGAGGATGTCTAGAAGGGAGAGAATAAATATTTCCAGAAAGGGGTAGGGGGGAAATTGAAGCTGGAGGATGATGCATGAGCAGATTTCTGGGGGAGACAGCAGGAGAAATAGCATACATGAACACAATTTACCAGAAAGATGGCAGTCCAGAGCCGTGAAAAAGAGATAATTGTTGCAATAAACTATTCCAGGACAATCAGATATTTGTATAAGGCAACAGATTGAGCCGGGACATGATCCTAGGCATAACCGTGAATTATCTGGATCAAAAGGAAATTTATGGTCACTCTATGTACAACCACCTGTCTGCAATTTCACTTTTCAGCACATACCTCAAAGAAACGCGTGCACATACATTTGAAAGATGGGCGCAGACACAACATGTCATATCAGCTTTGGTCATGATAGTTGTCAACTGGAAACAACACAGGTCCCCGCCATCCACACAGCAGACGAAGAAGTTGCGGCGTGTCCATACGGTGGAAGACTGTAAGCGCTGTCTTTTTTTTTTTTTTAAAGATTTTATTTATTTATTTGAGAGAGAGAGAGAATGAGAGACAGAGAGCATGAGAGGGAGGAGGGTCAGAGGGAGAAGCAGACTCCCCGCCGAGCAGGGAGCCCGATGCGGGACTCGATCCAGGGACTCCAGGATCATGACCTGAGCCAAAGGCAGTCGCTTAACCAACTGAGCCACCCAGGCTCCCTGTATGCGCTGTCTTAATCGCTGCATCGTTAGGAGAAGTCTCACTATCCAGTAACGTCTCAGTTATTCTTGACCCTTCAATCTCCGTACAAATTTTAGAATCACGTTGTCAGTTTCCGAAAAGTGAAGTGGAAGAACCCACAAAAAATCGTCTTGTGTAGCTCCGTTTACCTAGCGGCCCCCAAGACAGGCAGCACGAAGCCACAGAGCTCAGAGACAAATGTCTAGGGAAATGGCTATCAAGGTAAGTGTGCATTGCCTTAAAGGTTAGAATAGCAGTTCCCTTCAGGGAGCGTCTGGTGGTCTTCCTCCCAATGCCCGTGGTGCTGCAAGAGTGTTCCCCCCTTGTGGTTAATTCACCGAGCCGTACACTTTTGTGTGTTTTCCTCTAAATGTGTTTCATTTAACAAAAAATGTTTTTAATTTGCCCACATAAAATGAAAATGTTCTGTCCCATGAGAGGAACCATAATAAAGCGATAAGATAAACCCTAAAGGAGGGGAAAATATTTGTGAAACATACAATTGTCAAGTGATTACTGTGCAGAATAAATAATGAACCATGAATCTGTGAGCGATCCATATGGATACATATGTGTTGTGGGTATGTGTGTGTGCATATATATGAATATATATACATGTACATACACATATGTGTAAATTGGACAAAATCACGGCCAGGCATCACGAAGGAGAAAGCATACCTGGGGAATAAATATAAGAAAACATTACAATATTGTAGAGTGTCAGGGAAATACAGATTATGACCCACACGAGGTACCATTCTATAATCTCCAGATCGGTCTGATCGCAAAGGAAAGCAGAGATGCTTGCAGAAATGGCTGGCCCAGGGACACGGCAGGTGAGCGAGTCTGGAACATCATGCCAAAGAGCAAGGAGGTTATCAAAGGCCAGAGGTGAGTCTCTAGGGGAGGACTGGGGGGCCCCCCACCTGTCTGAGATGTAGCCACCCCCGCTCTGAGGACAGCGACAGTCACAGATTAACTCTCATCAAATGTACTTCAATCCAGTAGATTTTTAATGCTACCCCAAAAGCTAATTGCTCATTAGAGGATGTATTATTACGTAACGATTGTTGAGTAAACAAAGATTTTTACTGGAATTAATTGGGTGGATGAACCACAGAAGGCAGAGAGTGCAAAGAGATGGCAACAGCATGTCCTTGGGGCTCTGAGAACAGGGTCTTAGAAAGGTGAAGGAGTTGGGCTCTAAAGGACAGGGTAGAATTCCTCAGGAGGGTCGGGAGGGAGGGAGGCATGGGCCCTGGGTGAATGTCTTGCCAGAGGCAAGAAAGCATGCAGAGGGAACCTGTGGGGAGCCCGACACAGAGTCTGGTTCTCTGGGATGTGCAGGACATGCAGGGAATCTTAAGAGAAGCAGCAGAAGCCCCAGTATAAAGAGCCCAGAATGACAGTGTGAGGAGTCCTCAAAGGTCACTTCTGCCCGTAGCCGGGGGTGACAGAGACAGGGCAGTAGCTGCAGCTTTTCCTAGCGGGTCCCCGACAGCGTGAGTGGGGGCAGCTGGGACCGCTGCGGGCTCCCATCCACCTGGCCTCAGCAACCATTTCCCCTGCCCCCGTATACCTCCTGGGCCCTGATTTATCCCCACAGGAGACACTTGCAGCAAATCAAGGCACCTTTCAGTCGCCTTTAGGTTTTGAGATTAAACATTTGACTCTTCTAGGCAATTTGAGTGGTAGAGTGAGAAAGTCACCAGCCCTGGCAGACACTTCCCCTTCTAAGCGTCCTCGTGCCCTGTTGTGAAAGTCTGAGCAAACGCGTGCAAAGCGCCCACAACCTGGGGGCTCGGGGAAAGTGCTGAGTAATGTGAGTCTGTGTACCCCCAGGACGGCCAGTTGCCTTTGTTCCCTTTTAAGGCCCCTGATATCCATCACGTTTATCTTCTGCTTTCAAAGCTCGGCTTCCAGGGATGTCTCCTTCTGACCCACAGGTCGAGGCTAAGAGGTGAACACATTCCTCTCCGGCTTCCCTGCATAGCTGTAATTCCAGCCCTGCAGTGCCTAGTCTAGAAAGGAATATAATCACCACCACTGCCAGAGACTTGGTCTCATGAGAGTGCCCAGCAAAACTGGATTTTTAAAAATTTGACCCAGTATCAATTTGTTGCTATGGCTGATGGAGAAATGCAGGAATTCAAGCCACACATTCTCAGATGTGTTCTAGACATTAACTCTTTGCTTTCCATCTTTATCATAGCTGGTTTAATTCTTGTACCTAGATCTTGAAGCTCATGCTGACCCCAATATGAGTGAAGAATCTAATTTAAACAGCAGAAGAAATCCACACATTGCAAATCACAGTTAAAATTGCTTTCCCAAAACATCAAAATGCCTTCTAGAAATGATTGTCACCACAGTAAACGTGTATGATACACGACAGAATAGAAACAAAGAAGAGATCATACTTTCCCCTCTTATTTAAGTGACTTTCCAGGTGGCCTAAAGACATTCAGCAAGTGTCCAGTGTTTCTTATAGACTTCACTGTCCACTGCCCACCCCCCAAATCAGGTTTTCAAATTGAAGCTCGGGGACCAAAGTAAAAATGCAAATAATTGTGTTGTGATTTCTTCGGGCATCGAAACAACTGATTTAAACACCTCACTTACTTCTCAGGGAAACGCAGACTCATCGGAAACCCAGGAAGTCACCCCTGGATGGTGTGATGGCATTTTCACAGCGTGAGAGAGTTTGCCTTTTCAAGAGCAGTTTTTAGAAAATGTAAGCCACGTGGATGCAAATTTTCCTAAGATGTGACAGAAATGTTCCTGTCTTTCTCAAATGAATGTACTGGACATACTGAATGACTCTCTGCATGTTTTAGCAAGGTCATTCCCTTTGTGGTCTTGGGTCTCGGTTTCCTTTCAGAGATGTGAGCGATTTAATCCCTAAGGCATTTACAAATCTAGGATGCAGAAATTCTCCGGTTTCCCCTCACATGACTAATGATCGACACAGCCTGGAAGCTTTCAGAAAAAAAGACAGATTTCTGAACCCGACAATAACCTACTGAATTTGGGTCTCTGGGTTTGCATGACGTTCCCAGGTGTTGTTGGTGTGCAGGGACTTTGGGAGGCGGGGGTTCGGAATACCATTCATTCTGCAGCGGACCACCTGACCACTAAATCCTGAACGCATTTTGATTCTAAACGGTTGGATGGACATAAACAAAGCCAGGGATAAATCTGTTAAACTGAGACAATATGCCATTCTTTCTCTACATGGATGGAAGGGGCTCTGTCTGTAGGAGGCGCCTGCAGCCCTCTGTTGGTTCCTTTCATTGTCATGATCCCTGAACAAAGCTGATGAGAGATTTTTCAATTGTCACCACATTCTGGGGCAAGGGGGAGGTAAAGGGATTCAATGCCTAATATTTTCACAATAAGAAGGAAAGGTAGAGAAGAAACGGTACTATATAAAAATAATAATTCTAAAAGCTTTTGTTCTTTAACGAAGGGTGTGGGTGGAGGCAGGGCATGTTTCAAGAAACTGTAGGAAGAAAACCAGTTTATGAGAATCTGATAGAAGAGGCTCTTACCCTGGAGGGGTTTACTCCAAACTCTAGGTACTGGCCACAGAAGTCACTGGGAATGGATTCTGTCTAAATTTCTGGCTTCTTGTCATGTAGTTGGATCTTATGCCAAGTCCAAGGATGACCTCCTCACACTGTCTCTCATCGTGTGCAGATATGAACAGTTTATGTTCATATGGAGCCACAGTGGGTAACAGTGAACCGTACAGGGCTATCCCAATTTGTCCACAGGCTGACAGGTATATCCAAAGCCGCAGGTCAAGGAGTCTAGGAATGAAATTAGATGGAGGATGGTATACCCTAACCCATTGGCAGGATCTTCTGTCTCAAAGAAATAGTGCCAGCAAAAGAGACAGATGGGAAATGATCAGCATCATCTATGGATTAATTAGTGCTGTACGTTGGACCCCAGTCAAATGGAAGGCTGCCGAAATGTCACAACCATGTTTTGCAGCTAATGTGATAAATGATTTAAACGGCACACCAAGCATGCTAACGTGGCCATGAATGGCCAGCTTGTTCTGTCCCCGTCCACTTATCTCTGGAATGATTTAATTTAGGGTCAGAATAAAAGAAAAAAGAAAACCATCACAAAGCTCTGGGCTTTACAAGAATGATAAATTCAAAGTCGCAAGGTAAGTGGTTTTTGTAAACCGATTGAAAAATTGTCCACACAACCAAGCTGTCCTCTGTTGGTCAAAAAGTCTCAGGTATGCAAGGATTTAAATAATGAACCTCTGAATAAGCTTCTGAGTGAATGACCAAAGATGAGTCAAAAATGAAAAATATTGAAAATATTAAAAAATATTTAAAAATACAAAATGAAAGATTGGCAAAGATGTAGTTTAGAAAGACTGACAGGTACATTGATAGCAAATTAACACCTATAATCGTTTTACTTTGATTACGAAATGTAATAGAAAAGTCTTTGACATAGATTGCCTATACTATTAAAAAAGCAAAACTCGGGCGCCTGGGTGGCTCAGTTGGTTAAGCGACTGCCTTCGGCTCAGCTCATGATCCTGGAGTCCCGGGATCGAGTCCCGCATCGGGCTCCCTGCTCAGCGGGGGGTCTGCTTCTCCCTCTGACCCTCTTCCCTCTTGTGCTGTCTCTCATTCTCTCTCTCAAATAAATAAATAAAATCTTTAAAAAAAAAAGTAAAACTCAACACAAGCAAACAGGACAAAAACATTTTTAAAAAGAAGTCTAGACTCCCAGATCACAATACTAAGGTGGATGTGTCACTTAAATTTCTTACGTTTCATAAAGAACATTATAATTTCATTCATGATTTGGCTAAGAGGAAATGTATCGGTTCAAGAATGGCTTTGAAAGATTTTGTTCCCTTCTGATCAAATGGAACAAGTCATGTGGATTTTCTGCATCCCTCTAGAGTGTAATGTCAAAGAAAGCCCAGTATATATAGTGACAGTGGAGAAGGGGCTCTTAAAACCGAGAGGAACTGACCAAATGGTGGTGTATAGGAAGCACCCAGTAACACCAAGTTAAATGAGAAGTGCTATAATTAAAAACGTTTCTAAGTCAGAGGAGGTCTGTTTACCCTGATGCGAGGACGTTTACTCTGGGACAGAGCCACACCTAGCGAGTTGGGCTGAGATTTCCCACCCCTCCCCGCCGCATCCATCTCCTCCATATTCGAGCCCGCGAGAAGCAACAGCTATAGCTTTGCTTCCCGGTCTCACCCTGGATCCATCTTCTTTTTTTTTTTTAAAGATTTTATTTCTTTATTTGAGAGAGAGACACAGCGAGAGAGGGAACACAAGCAGGGGGAGGGGGAGAGAGAGAGAAGCAGGCTTCCCGCTGAGCAGGGAGCCCGATGCGGGGCTCGATCCCAGGACCCTGGGATCATGACCTGAGCCGAAGGCAGATGTTTAACAACTGAGCCACCCAGGCGCCCCATGGATCCATCTTCTAATGCAGGGGGAGGCAAGCGCTGATGAGGGCAGCAACATCATGAACATTTCTGTAGCAGAAACCAAATCCTTCATTTCTTTATTTCCCCATGACCCTTTGAACATGGACTTTGGGTTTTAGAAAGACCCTTCTCCCAGTGAACGGCTGGCCATAAGACTGCCTGTAAATGAGCACCCAGCCAAGCAGTAAAAATGCCAGGGATTGAGGAGTGCTGAAAGGGAACTAAAATGGAGGGGTGTAACTGTGGTGAAGGGGACGGTCTGAGCAGACAGCATGTAGCCGAACCCCGAAAACAGTGGCAGCTGAGGAGAGATGCAGGGACGAACGTTCCAAGCAGAGGGAAGGGCTAATGCAAAGGTCCCTTGGAGGGAGAGAGCATGCCAGGGAGGAAGAGCTGTGGAAGGCCAGAGACACCAGAGCACGGAGCGTGCCTGGAGGGGAAAATCATCAGTGGTGTGGGCATGGCGGGCCCCCCTCGAGGCTTTGCTCAGCTCCTGGCACCGTGTGGCCAGTGGCGGTGTGGCATTCTGGGGGGGGGTGGGGGCACATTTTACTCGAGGGGTAGTGTTCACACAGGGGACCCGGGAACATGTTCTCGTGGGTCTACTCAGTAATTTTGTAACAGCCTTTCCAAATTTGCAGGTCTGTAAATCAAGACATGAAGTACTTTATAAACATAAGAGTAATTATGACATCTATTTTAAGGATGCGTGTGTGTGTGTGTGTGTGCGCGCGTGAGAGAATGATGGGGGAGTGATTTTCCTTTTCCAACTTTTTAAAGATTTTATTTATCCATTTGAGACAGAGAGAGAGAGAACATGAGAAGAGGGAGGGGCAGAGGGAGAGGGAGAGGCAGGCTCCCCGCTGAGCAGGGAGGCAGATACGGGGCTCCCTCCCAGGACCCTGAGATCATGACACAAGCCCAAGGCAGATGCTCAACTGGCTGAGCCACCCAGGCGTACTGCTTTTCCAACTTTTTAAAGTGAACTTTTAAAGGAAGTATTTTTCCTAATATTTCCTGTTTTACCAAAAACACACAGGGCAGGTGACATGAATAAAGGCAACAGGTCGATGCTCTTTCGAAGATGAAGAGGATACCAACCTCAGGTTATGGTGAAATCACAGAACACGGACGTGACTGATCTGGTTTTATCAAACGAGCAGTGACACCATACCTGTCCCTGCATCACGGGCTGGGCTTCGCCGCACACGACAGGCGATACCGCATTACTGCCTTGTCTTGGCTTCTTCCTCCTTGTGCTGCCCTGGTCCCCATCTTCCCTCACTGGCCGTTCCCTCGCAATGGTCCCAGTCCAGAGTTCTGTCCTGGACTTCCTCCTCTCCTCTCTCTGCACGCTTGTCTTATCTTTGGCTCTGACACCCCTCCCCGACACACACACAACCACAGAGCCATGTCCCCCACGGATGCCCCGTTGTGATTGCAAACTCAGGCTCCACTCCACCAAAGCTCTCCTCTCTTTTCTCACATTCATTTATTGATGTTGGAGGTACATAAATAACAAAATTGTTTCTTCATAAATGGAGTAATAAACGGAGGAGAGACAGGGCATCACGGAGAAGGATAATGGAAGGGTTTCTTTCTTCCGTGGAGAATGATAATGCCTTTGGCAAGCATTAGAAACTATATTTGCCGTGGTTATCATCATGTACGGAAGGCTGACAGGGGCTTTGCCACGGCCATGTGTATGTGGCCTCGTGAGGCGAGATACTTGGCCTAACCCAGAAGCCATTCTGATAGGTGGCACATTTCACGACACATTGAAAAACACTTGTTTCCAGAATTTTGTCAAGAGGAGCTAACAGGGAGCACAACACAGCTACCATAGGTAGAACAGCTTTTCCCATAAGCAGGCCCATCATAATGCCATATGTAAAGGAAAAAAAAAACAAAAAACAAAAAAACAAGAGAAAAGAAAAACAGGAGAATGGCTAGGTAAATTAGGGCACAGATATGTTTCGGAAGATTAGGCGGACAGATGATTTTGCGAACTATTTTAGGTTTGGGGAAAACACTTATTGTATAATAATATACAATTTTTAAACTTTTTAGTTAATTAATTAATTATTTTAGAAAGTAAGGGTAAGTGGGGGCTGGGGGAAAGGGAGAATTCCAAGCAGGCTCCATGCCCAGCACGGAGCCCCACATGGAGTTCAACACAGGGCTCAATCTCACAACCCCAAGATCATGACCTGAGCCAAAATTAAGAGTCAGACAATTAACCGACTGAGCCACCCAGGCAGCCCCTACATATACTTAAGAAAAAGAAAGACCAAGAAAACAACAGAATATAAAGATGGCAGGGAATATACCAACAGGTTAACAAATGTTATTTCAAGAGAGAGACTACAGATGTTTCTTCTTTATCCTTTTCTGTATTTTACAAAGTAAATCAGATTATGTCACCCAAGGATGGCTTCCTGGTGAAGGTGAAAAAACATTCCAAACTCAGAAAGGTCAGGTGCAAGCCCCATCCCTGCCTGCTTTCTCTTCATCTCTGACCACCCGCCCTTCTCCACCAGCACACAGGCCTCTGTTTGGTTTCCCCAAGAGGCCAGCTCTGTCCAGCAAAGAAGCCACACACATGCTGTTCCCTCTGCCTGGACCACCATCCCCGCACCTCCCCCCACACCTCCCTCCCTCCAACACTTCTGGTGGGCCGGTCTCCTCTTATCCTTAAACTCCTTCCAGGAACCTTCTGGACCACCTACTGTAGAAGATCACCTGTTCTTTGCCTTTAACCCCCCTCACACCTTTACCTGTGCGCTCCCGTATTTATTGTCTCTGGCCGAATGTCATTCCCCTATTCCCTTCTGCCCTCCACCGGGCAGATCCCTTGTTCATCTTGTTCATCACTATAGTCAGCTTGTGACATCATGTCTGGTAGACAGCCAGTGTTCGTGACACATTTTCTGAACAAATTATATGTATGAAAAAAGTAAAATAAAACATATATTTTAAAGTATATTTTTTATTATTCAATGCATATTTTTAAATGAATTCATGTACGGAAAGTAAAGATATATATATATATATATATATATATATATATATATATATATTTGAGAGAGAGAGAGAGTGGGAGAGAAAGAGAGAGCAGGAAGGCGGGGCAGAAGGAAAGGGAGAGAGAGAATCCCAAGCAGGCTCCATGCTTAGCAGGGAGCCCAACACAGGGCTTGACCCCAGGACCCTGAGATCATGACCTGAGTCAAAATCAAGAATCAGCCACTCAACTGACTGAGCCACCCAGGCAGTCCAGTAATAAATATACTTTTACGATATGCTTTTTATTTTAAAGTTGTTTTAGATTTATAGAAAAGTTGCAGAAAAGCACAGAGAATTCCTGCACAGTCCACAGCCCACAGCTTGTGTTACTATGATTTATCACAACAAATGAACTAATATTGATACACTATTATTAACTATAGGCCATACTTTAACTCATATTTCCTTAGTTTTTACATAATGTCCTTTCTCTGTCCCTGGATCCCATCCAGGACCCCACCCTGCATTCAGTTGTCACGTCTCCTTAGGATCCTCTGGGCTTGACCGTTTCTCAGACTTTCCTTGATGTGATGACCTTGGCAATTTTGAGTACCTAGTCAGGCATTGTATACAATGTCCTTCGATTGGGGCTTGTCTGATGTTATTCTCATGGTTAACGACAATTAAATATAATTTCAAGAAGGAAAATGTCATTGGATAGTGTATCAGAATTCTAAAAAAAAGCAATCAGTAGGGTGTGTGTGTGTGTGGGGGGGTGTAGTGAGTTTTATTTTAAAGAATTGACCCATGTGGTTGTGAGGGCTGGCAAATCTGAAATCTGCAGGGTGGGCTTGCAGGCTGGAGACTCAGGGCAGCATTGATGCTACAGCTGGAATCTGGAAGCAGAATCTCTTCTTCCTTGGGGCACCTCCGTCTTCTTCTCTTAAAGCCTTCAACTGATTGGATGAGGCCCATCTACAGTATGGAGAGTAATCTGCTTTACTCAAAGTCTGCTCATTTAAATGTTAACCTCATCTAAATAAGTACCTTTACAGCCATATCTAGACTAGTGTTTGACCAAACATCTGGGCACCATAGACTAGCCACGCTGACACATGCAATTAACCAGCAGATAGAAATGCTTGATCACATCTGATGGGGTGGGCCCCCAGAAGATGGGCTCCCGAACCAAAATGCAGGAGTTGTGGGCTGGAAGGCAGGTCCAGCAGTAGCAGCAGCTACCTTGTTGTTAACCTCTGAACTCCATGGCCATGGGCCCCCAGTTAAACTGCTCTTGATTAACTGCAAACCAAACATGACTTTAGCCTGCCTGCAACAGAGAAGGTATGAGGAAGTGATTTTTAGAGAGAAGTCTTTTTTTTTTCTCTCCTGGGAAAAGGTCAGGGTCTGCGTTGATGGAAATAAAACTTCAGAAACTTCAGAATATCCCCTTCAGCTAGAGTCCACTGCAAAGGAGGAAGGCCTGAGACATCCGGGGACTATCGTGTAACTCATAAAAACAACCTCTCCGGCACTTCCTAATTCTGTACCATGTAACTCTAAGCATGTCACTGTCACTGATTTTGAATTTACCATAGTGCCTAAAAATATTTCTGAGACTTGTAATCGTCTCTGGTTGCCCATTTAAAGGATTTTATGCAAATGTGAATACTAATCAGCTTTTTCAAAATTCAGAAGTTCCAAGAAGTATAAAAATGGCTGAACAGTGGCGAGAATTTCAGGAAGTGCAGAAACATTTAGATGCCATGGCAAAAAGCTAACAAACCTTTAGGGAAGAAAGCAAGTAGAGTGTAGAGGTAAAAATGAATTTTTATTGGTGAAGTTGGCAGAGGTTCCCAATGAGAGCAAAGAGCTATGGGACTGGGAAAAGGAGGGACGTGGTCATCAAATAGGAGGGCGACGAGAAGCTTGATCAGTGGGCATAAGCGTTCACACTACTGTACTGTAAAGCACGGGACGCTTCAAAATGAGGAAGCAGAACCCACTCTTAACATGGATGTGAGCAACCCAAGCTACCAAATAAATGAAGTCTAGGTGAATTACAGAGTCCAGGGTGCCGAAGTGCTGAGAGTCGACCTACCTCCACCGCCCACCAGCCCCCCTCCTCCCCAGCCCACCTCCAAACCATCCCCCCCCGCCCGCCCCGGTCAGTGCCCATGTGCCCTGGCATGCCGGCCACAGGCCCTACTGTAATAGGAAGAGGGAAATCCCTCTGGAAGAGAATGGCTGGTGAAAGGTGCTCCAGGTCACACTTGGCCCAAGTCTCATGATGGTGGTGGATGGAGGGCAGGTCAGGCCGTAGGAGATTCCAGGTGAGAGCACAGGGATTCTGGCCAGAACAGCCTGAGGAGTGCAGCCCACGGAGGGTTCCCTGGGCAGCTGGGTGTTGTAGGAACAGGAGCTTTGAGGGCTGGGTGGGGGGGAGTTTGGGGCCCTGGGACCTTGGCTCTCCGTCTGGGGTGGGGCTGATCCACCATCTCCCTGTAAATCAGGGGTCCCGGTTAGGACCGACGACCCACCACCCTTGGGCCGTGACTCCCTGGGGTTGAGTTTCCAGAATGCTGCTCTTCTTCCAGAATCTTCCCAGGCTCTCCCCTGGCCTTTACATTTCCACCTCATAGAAAGACAAGGCTTGGGCCACCTACTTGTTGCCAGGGAAGGAGAGTCAGTGTCTTTGGATCTATTTGCATTGAGCAGAAAAGCTGGCTTCACAGAGAGTGTGTGTCTTACAAAGGGACGACATCAGAACGATGCACAAGAGGTGGGACTGGGATGCGGAGGGCAGGGATGGACACTCGGTGTCCTCCCCTGGCTTTCAGTGCCCCCCCTCCCCTGTGTGTGGGAACAACCCACCTCTCACCTTTCTGGGACTTAGAAGTCCACCTGACGCAGAACCCACTTCCTCGGGAGGTGCGCAGGGGAGGCTGGCTGCCCTCACTGACGGGTGTGGTGCGGGGACAGAAGCTGAGGGACAGAGGTGAAGGATGGAGGAGGGACACGCACCCACCCCGTGCAGTTTCTCTTAACCAGTCAGAAACCTGCCTTTCTCAGGTGGTCCTGACATGGCCAAAAGAAATGAAAATGATAAAGATTTCAAAGATAAACTGATACATGATTAATACATCACACATCTCTCTTGCCCCTAGGAGAGACTCCTTGTCTATCTAAAAAAAAAGTCACACAAGTAAAAGGGGAGAGGAAGCACTTTGTTTTTCTTTTTTTTTTTTTTAAGATTTTATTCATTTATTTGAGAGAGAATGAGATAGAGAGAGCATGAGAGGGGGGAGGGTCAGCGGGAGAAGCAGACTCCCTGCTGAGCAGGGAGCCCGATGCGGGACTCGATCCCAGGACTCCAGGATCATGACCTGAGCCGAAGGCAGTCGCCTAACCAAATGAGCCACCCAGGCGCCCAGCACTTTGTTTTTCTGAGCTATCAGAGCCCCATTCCCCTTGGGATTGCTGAGTTATCTCTTTTGTCACAGCTGCTGTGAGAGCTCATGGTGGAATATCACTGGGGAAATGGAAGATTCTCTTCTACTCCCTAAGAGATGGGGATACAGAATCCAAGAAAGGACTCTGGACGCAGGGAATCACCTGCCATTTGGGGACCTGGGGCCCATGGAGCATAAGCATCTGTCCCTGCGGGAAGCAGCTCTTCACCCCGCACACAGGCTTTTTCACCCTGTCCCTGGAAGTCCCCAGAGGTTTCCAGAAGTGGTAAGAGATGGGGGAGGGCCGGCCTCTCTCACCCTCCAAACTTGGCAAGGTTTCTCCTTCCACTTCTCTAGGAAGCAGTGGCCATGTGGTTGCCCGAGGCAGCTTTCAAAAGAGAAGGCAGAGGAAAAAGCTTCAGAAGCTGGCAACCCCCCCCCTCAGGGGAAATCAAGTTCAGCGGATGCCTCTCCCTGGACTGCAATACATCGAATGCCTCTCCCCGGACTGCAATACATCCAGAAGTGAACGCTTCGCCTCTGCAGCAGAATGGGAATGATTCTTGATTATGCCAAACATCGACATTTAGCAGGTACTGCAAGAGCCAAAGTTATTATGAAGTACCTTTCAATCATTTTAGACTTAATGGTTTAAAATGTGGCTGAGCTGGTTCACCTCGGAGCAGATGCTAACAATCGACCCCACTATCTGTATGGCTGTCTGGTCTGTGCCGGGAGCTGCTGTCCACAAGGGCCAGGCTGTCTGGCCAACCACCCCTGCCCTTGCAGGCCGCCCTTGTGCTCTCATTTCCTCCCACCCAGGGGCGGCCAGTTCTCTGAGCTCCCCTCCCTCAGTGAGGTGCCTCTTGACTGATAAACACAAAGCACCCCACAACCTTGTTAAGATGCAGGTTCTGACGTCTTAGAGGATGGGGCTTACGTTTCTAACACTTCCAGGGGTGCTGCAGGTGGGACCACCCCGCTGATGCTGGGGCAAGGTTTCAGAGCTCAGGTCCAATGAGGGTCACTCTGGCTGGGTCATGCTTAAGGCCAGCTCCTTTATCTCAAACCAGAATGGAGTCCACCCCTCCAACTCCATTTCTGAATGCTTCTTAAATATTTGCTGGAGGGGAAGCTTGCCTCATCCTTGTCCACCTATACCCCCTCCCCTCCCCCGCCCTCCCTTCCTCTGCTCTCCCCTCCTCTGCCCTCCCTTCCCTCCCTCAGCCTTCCCCTCCCCCTCCCCTCCCCTCCCCCTCCTCCCTTCCCGCCCTACACCCCATCTCTCTACTTTTCAGTTCCAGTTGCTTGTCCAATATCTTTAGGAGTCCACCTTCACCCATGTCACCCCTTTGCTTCCCTCCCAAGCCTTAATTAAGGTAACCAATGGCTGCTAGTACACCAGCTCAACATCATTTAACCAACACTTTGACAGGGAGAAAGAAATATGCTGCTCAGAGGAACCTGAGAAATGTAGAGTCATCATCTAATCAACAGTTATTCTAGACTTTCCTGGAGGAAGGAAGCTTCATCCACATCAGCTCCGCTAGGAACTGGCAGTTTTTACCACGCCGCTGGGCAATGTCATGCCATGATGTACCCAAAGAACACAGCACCCCCCGCCAAGGCTCACGGGTTTGCAGAAGCACCCATACATTACCTTCCAGCCTTTTTTCTTGACCTATGTATTTCACAGACTTGAGGTCATACTGCAGTTCAAATGCTATTTCTGGATGTTTTTCTTTAAGTTTTTAACTCATTGAAAATTCCTTAAAAAATTAATTTTTAATAGCTGTTCCATTGTATGCATTTATTGACATTTATTTAATAAATTCCCTATTCTTGGACATGTAGGATTCAACCTAGTGGTGGTTCTGTGGGACTTTAGAAAACAGAGATCCACACACATTCACAGAACACCACAAATTATAGTTCTTCCTTTTAAACATCCTTCAGAAATGAAAGCAGGAGACTAGACCGTTACTAGATAATAAAGACATGACAGATATCCATGGGCAACTGTGTTAAAAGATGAACTGAGATGTGTTAAAACTTTTAAGAGTTTATATGAGGAAAAATCAATTCAAATCAGGCAGCATCCAATGTAGCAGACAGAAAGGAGCTCTGTCTGAGTTGCTGTACAAGATGGGAGACTTTATACTGGCAAAAACATGGTTGGTTATCCAAGGTCACTTTCCCTTGGGAGATGGCGGGGGTCTGTCGGGCAGATGACCTAACTAGCGCTGATCAGGCAAGTCCAGACTGACTGGTTTAAGGTTCCATTTCGGGGAGAGCTGAAACTGTAATTAAGTCAAGTCTTGATTTGGTGATGTGGGGCTCAGCATAAGGGACTCCATTTGCGACCTGTTGTCTTGTTGTGTGTGTGTGTTTTTTTTAAGATTTTATTTATTTATTTGAGAGAGAGATAGAGAAAGAGTGCATGAGTAGGGACAGAGGCAGAGGGAGAGGGAGAAGCAGACTCCCCGCTGAGCAGGGAGCCCTACACGTGCTCCATCCCAGGATCCTGAGATCATGACCTGAGCCCAGGGCAGACACTTAACTGACTGAGCCACCCAGGCACCCCTGTTGTCTTGTTTTTAATACCTGAAACCATAACAAGGAATTCAGAAGGAGGCATAATTTACAACAATAATATCAGTTAAATTTTTTTGAGCATTTAGAGCCAAGAACCATGTTTTGTAGAGAGTTGGGGTTTTATAGAAATTGTCCTACCACTTTGTAAGTGGAGTAAGTGTTCTGACTCTCTCCACTGCTGAGAAGGAGACTGAGGTACAGAAGGGTGAAGAGAGTCATCCACGGTCCCAGAGTTGTCCAGAGGCAAGCCCAGAGTCACCCCGAATGGTCCAGCTCCTGGAACTCTTTTTAACCACCTTGCACGGCTAAACACACCATCCTATTATCCATGTCTTAGAAAATGCTCACAGATTTTATGGCAATCTCTTTTGCAACAGCTAAGGAGACGCTGTAAAAACAAATACTGGAAAAGGAATGTGACTAGTTGCCCTGAGGATGGCTACGAAGACCCTCTCAGCAGCTCACGCTATTCATTTGCCTGCCCACTCACCCATGCAGCAAATTTCACAGCTCACACCGCATGGGCCGGGTACTCAGGAATGCCAGTCAACTGAACCAGCAAGTAAATAATTCCCCAGCAAGTCTCTGATGTTTGTGATAGTGTGACCTCTAGGGAGACAGTCGAGAGGTTAAATATTAGTCAGTACACTTCATGCTGCGCCATATACCTCAAAAGCATGGGAGGTGAGAGCCAACTTTGTTATAAACTGCCCAATCCTGAAACCAGAGCCTTCCACTATGCAGCCGGGTTCCTGGAGTCACAGATGAAAACTCTGTCCTTGTTCCTTGTTTACTTCTTGCTCCCTGATGCAGAAGGTCCCCATGCTCTTGATGGTAAGGACCAAGAAAGAGTGGGTCAGGGTCTGTTCAGAAATGACTCTCAGGAAGCTGTGCCCTCAGAGACCAAGCTGTTGGAGGTGGAGAGGACAGAAAAGGAGCCAGCAGAAATGTCATCCTTTTCTTTTATTATTTTTTTATTTTTAAAATTTTTTAAAATTTTTAAGGATTTTATTTACTCATTGGAAGAGAGAGAGCAGGAGCAGGGAGGGTGACAGAGGGACAAGCAGACTCCCCGCTGAGTGCGAAGCCCGATATGGGGCTCGATCCCAGGACCCCGACGTCATGACCTGAGCTGAAGTCAGACGCTTAACAGACTGAGCCACCCAGGAGCCCCCATTCCTCCTTTTGAACTCCCTGCATCCTGACTCCTGATCTGCCCGAGTGCCCCCTAGACAAATCTATCTGGTTGACCTGCCTAAAATGCAACAGAACAAAAATGCAACCCTCCCCTCCCCCACATTGTGGGACCTCCCATCTGTAGCCCCTTGTAGAGAAAGTTATCACTAAATAAGTAAGTTGGCTGTGCCTCTAAATTACCCTTGCTTCCTCCCCTCCCTTTCTCCCCACATCAAGTCTATAGGGTCACACTGGTCTTGAATTCTAAAGAACAGAGGCGCCATTCCCAAAGCCCACCAGACCTGGCTGCTTCCTGTTCCTTCACTCTGTTTCCCAGGGACCTCTGCTGGTGGGTGGAGGGCAGCCTAATTCATGATAGGGAAGACCCCCTCATTGGCCTTTGACCCTGGTGAATTCTGCTGGTCCAGGTGTAAATGTAAAGTGTGGGTGGGTTCTCTTTGGAGGGCCTTTGCATATGCAGACTGCCGTGGGCTCTGGGTCTAGGCAGGTCCTCACTCAGTCCTGGGTCTGCCACTTACACCTGTGGGAACTTGGGGACCTGATTCAGCCTCTTGGAGACTCAGGAGCCTTCTCTCTAAACTAGAGGGAAGGAGGCCCACCTCCCGGGGTGGTTTAGTGGTACGGTCGGTATAAAGGGCCTAGTATGATGTCCTGGAAGTACTCAATATGTAATATTCATGTTATTAGTGTAATTATTCTTTTTTTTTAAATAAATTTTATTTATTTATTTGACAGCGAAAGAGACAGTGAGAGAGGGGACACAAGCAGGGGGAGTGGGAGAGGGAGAAGCAGGCTTCCCCGCGGAGCAGGGAGCCCGATGCGGGGCTCGATCCCAGGACCCTGGGACCATGATCTGAGCCGAAGGCAGACGCTTAATGACTGAGTCACCCAGGTGCCCATCTTTTTTTTTTTTTAAGATTTTTATTTATTTATTTGACAGAGAGAGAGAGACACAGCGAGAGAGGGAACACAAGCAGGGGGAGTAGGAGAGGGAGAGGGAGAAGCAGGCTTCCCGCGGAGCAGGGAGCCCGATGCGGGGCTCGATCCCAGGACCCTGGGACCATGACCTGAGCCGAAGGCAGACGCTTAACCAACTGAGCCACCCAGGCACCCAGCACTTTGTTTTTCTGAGCTATCAGAGCCCCACTCCCCTTGGGATTGCTGAGTTATCTCTTTTGTCACAGCTGCTGTGAGAGCTCATGGTGGAATATCACTGGGGAAATGGAAGATTCTCTTCTACTCCCTAAGAGATGGGGATACAGAATCCAAGAAAGGACTCTGGACGCAGGGAATCACCTGCCATTTGGGGACCTGGGGCCCATGGAGCATAAGCATCTGTCCCTGCGGGAAGCAGCTCTTCACCCCGCACACAGGCTTTTTCACCCTGTCCCTGGAAGTCCCCAGAGGTTTCCAGAAGTGGTAAGAGATGGGGGAGGGCCGGCCTCTCTCACCCTCCAAACTTGGCAAGGTTTCTCCTTCCATTTCTCTAGGAAGCAGTGGCCATGTGGTTGCCCGAGGCAGCTTTCAAAAGAGGAGGCAGAGGAAAAAGCTTCAGAGGCTGGCAAACCCCATGGGACCATGACCTGAGCCGAGCGCAGACGCTTAACCGACTGAGCCACCCAGGCGCCCCTGTGTAATTATTCTTATCCCTCCACAGACTCCCAACACCCCCTGCCCTGGGTCCTCCCCTGTTTCCTCTCTGTCTTCTCTGTTTTATCCCACCAGCTGCAAGAGAGAAGTGAGCGGCTGTTCACCCCTCAATCCACGAAGCAGTGGGCAGTGCACTGTGTCATGGCGTCCCCCTGCTCCGTGTGGTCTTCTGAATTCCCCCAGAGATGTTATAGGAGGAGCCTCTTACCGGCTACACCAACCCACCTTCCACACTCCTCCCAGGGGGATTTTTTCTAAAGCACAGTTGGTCCTTTTTCTCACACTGAAGAGTCCCCAGTGCCCCCTCCCCCACTGCCTTTAGGGTATGTCTTCACTGTTCAACGTGGCAACACTCTAGGCCATTTCCTACCCCCCAGTGAAGTTCAACTTTCTCAATGAGTAGCCACAGTTAGAGTTGCCATGTTTTTCTAGATTGAACCACAGAACTTGGACAATAGGCTTGTATAACCTGAACCTGTTACTCAGGAGAGCATGGGTTGTGGTCAGGTGCTTCCGGCACATCTTTACACACAAAGACATCTACGTCACTCTCGATCACACTGCCCTGTTTTCCACACACTTGTGAATCTCCCTGAACTGTCTATCTTTGGGGCCTGTGTGGTGATGGTCATGTGACCGCTATTATAAAAAATGAATGGGGGAAAGGAGGTATAATTTCACCTGTAGTGATGGATACTAAGAAATCTATCACTTTGGGGCGCCTGGGTGGCTCAGTCAGTTAAGCATCTGCCTTCGGCTCAAGTCACCATCTCAGGGTCCTGGGATAGAGCCCGGCATTGGGCTCCCTGCTCAGCAGGGAGTCTGCTTCTCCCTCCTCCTCTGCCCCTCCCCCTGCTCATGCTCTCTCACTCTCTCTCTCAATCAAGTAAATAAATAAATAAATAGATAGATAGATAAAACCTTTTTTAAAAAAAACTCTCCCTCTCCCTCGGTCCCTCCCCCCCCAAATAAATAAATAAATAAATAAATAAATAAATAAATAAATCTTTTTCTTTTCTTTTCTTTTTTTTTTAAAGAGGGGCTCCTACTCTGGAAAACTGTATGGAGGTTCCTCAAAAAGTTGAAAATAGAGCTACCATATGATCCAGCAATTGTACTACTGGGTATTTACCCCAAAGATACAAAAATAGGGATCCGAAGGGGTACATGCACCCCGATGTTTATAGCAGCAATGTCCACAATAGCCAAACTGTGGAAAGAGCCAAGATGTCCATCGACAGATGAATGGATAAAGAAGATGTTGTATATATACACAACGGAATATTATGCAGCCATCAAAAAGAATGAAATCTTGCCATTTGCAACGACGTGGATGGAACTGGAGGGTATTATGCTGAGCGAAATAAGTGAAACAGAGAAAGACATGTATCATATGATCTCACTGATATGAGGAATTCTTAATCTCAGGAAACAAACTGAGGGTTGCTGGAGTGGGGGGTGGGGTGGGAGGGATGGGGTGACTGGGTGATAGACACTGGGGAGGGTATGTGCTCTGGTAAGCGCTGTGAATTGTGCAAGACTGTTGAATCTCAGATCTGTACCTCTGAAACAAATAATGCAATATATGTTAAGAAAAAAAAAAAAAGAAGAAGAAGGTAGCGGGAGGGGAAGAATGAAGCGGGGGAAATTGGAGGGGTAGATGAACCATGAGAGATGATGGACTCTGAAAAACAAACAGGGTTCTAGAGGGGAGGGGGGTGGGAGGATGGGTTGGCCTGGTGGTGGGTATTGAGGAGGGCACATTCTGCATGGAGCACTGGGTGTTATGCAGAAACAATGAATCATGGAACACTTCATCTAAAACTAATGATGTAATGTATGGGGATTAACATAAGAATAAAAAAAAGAAGAAAAAATAAATAAAAAAATAAAGAGGGGCTCCTGGTGGCTCAGTTGGTTAAGTGGCCAACTCTTAGTTTCGGCTCAGGTCAGGATCTCATAAGCGGTGAGATCAAGCCTTGTCAGGCTCTGTGCTCAGCTGGGAGCCTGCTTGAAGATTCTCTCCCTCTGCTCCTCCACCCACTCACTCCCTCTCTCTCTCAAATAAAATAAATCTTTAAAAAAAAAAAAGAAATCTATCATCCTTATTACAGTGACTATTTCCTACCTCAGCTTGACTTTTCAAGTGTTCTTTGATTTTGTTTTATTTTGCTTTATCTGTATATGGCCATCTTTCAGATGGGCCTTTTCCAGAAGGAAAGAGGGACTTCATCTTTTGTCATTGTTCTGGAAACTTCCTGGTTGTGGCAGATGGTGTTTTAAAAAAATGGCCCTTGTGCCATTTCTGATCCCCCATATATTCTTCCAGACCCTGGTCCTCCAGTCAAGAGGTAGAATCTGTCTCCCCTACCCAGGATCTTCGGGGGCCTGTGACTGCTTCAAAGAAGAGCATGGCAGGGTGGAAGCTGTGTGACTTCTGGGTCCAAGTCCAGCTCTCTGGGATGCTCCTCCCTAGAACCCAGCCACAAGCTGGGGGAAGCTCACATTGGCCCAGGGGAGGGCCACAGAGAGGGACAGAGGCCCTCAGCCCACGGTCGGCATGGACCGCCTGGAGAAAATCAGTGCTGGGAGATCCCAGCCCTCGGACTCTGGATTTCCAGCCGAGACCCAATCTCACAGAACAGAGACCAACCTCCTGCTGTGACCTGTCCCAACTGCCGACCCACAGATTTCAAAAGTGTATTAAATTGTTGCTTTTTATCACTGAATTTTGGGGGTGATTTGTGTTTCGGACATAATAGCCAAACCACTGGTGTTCCTCACTGTCAAGATCCAGAGTAAAAGCGAATCTGAAATTTACAGTTCACTACCTAATTACAGCACTCCTGACTCTCTCTGTACCAACAAATAGTGTTTCTTGAGATGAAAATTAATGGCTTCATTATGCAGCATTCCTCTCTTCTGCTGTCACAAAGGTGCTGCTCAAAGCTCACTTTCACATCAGTTAATATCGAGATGAATGAACCCATAAATGAACAAACCCCCCAATACAGTGATGGGTATCAAGCTGTGACCCACACCCAAGCACCAGACACTCAGTTCACTACAAACAAGTTACTCTTTCAGGCTGCCTTTTCTCCTAATTCATAGTTTCTGCCCGCCTTTCTTTTGACAGAGGACTCTAACTGCAAGCATGAGAAATGTTTGACTTGATTTTCTAAACAAACATACAATTAATGAGTCAATCTTTGGCAAAACTAATCAGAAAAAGAAGGAAAAGCACAGGAGACTAGAAATGAGAAATGTATCAAAACAAACAAGAGATTTAAAACTTACATGTAGGATGTGGTATCGAGGCTTTTGACTTGTAATGAAATGAAAGATTTTTTTTTCTAAAAATGTTAACAAAATTGCTCAAGAAAAAAGGAGAAAACTTCAAAAGACCATAATCATGGAAGAAATGCAGAGGGTTAAAAAAGATTTATCTCTCTTAAAAGCTTCAGGCCTAAAAAGCTTTCTCAGTGAGTGTCTTAAGCTTTCAAAGACATTCTCCAGCTACATAAACTCACCCAAAAGATGAAAATGGACTAAAAGTTAGTTATAATTTATTGGATGAAACTTGCTTAATAGAGGATTCAAACTTAATAAAGTTAGAATAAAACAAGGAAATTATAGATTTTTTTACTTCCAGCTTTTAAAAAGTGCTGGCAAATGTATTAAATAACATATTTTTAAATAAAAAATTTTAAAAGGTAACATTCGCATCAAATTTATGTCAGAAGAGCAAGAGTAATTTAGTATCAGGAAACGTAAATATGTAGCATAGGAACTTTAATAGGAAAACCAAAATCACATGCATGAATGAAGAATTGAGTAAAACTCAGCACCCTTTTATAATCGTCCTGGAAGCTAAGCACATAAAAAACAATAAATAATAACTGGTAGAATTAAAAATGCAACAGAGGGGCACCTGCGTGGCTCAGTCAGTTGAGCGTCTGACTCTTGATTTTGGCTCAGGTTGTGATCTCGTGGTCCTGGGATGGAGCCCCGTATGCAGATTGCACTCAGCAAGGAGTCTGCTTGAGATTCTCTCTCTCCCTCTCCCTCTGCCCCTACCCCTCTGCACGCACACACATTCTCTTTCTCTCTCTGTCAAATAAATAAATAAATCTTAGAAAAAAAAAATTTAAAAAAATGCAAAATAACCATTGCTTATGTATATATAATACTGTGCCCAGGAAACTTCAGAGAATCAACCAAAAGTATTTTAGACTTAATGAATTAATAAAGAGGTCAGCAATATGAAATAAACATGGAAAGCACGCTAGCTTTGCATCATACTAGCAAAACCAAATGGAAGATAGAGTGAGTGTAGAGGAGGAATACCCTTCTCTTTTCTCTTCTTTCATTTCTTTTTCTTTTCTTTTCTTTTTTTGAGAGAGAGAGTGGGGACAGAGGGAGAGAGAGAGAATCTTAAGCAGATTCCATGCCCAGTATGGAGCCTGAAGCAGGACTCGATCTCACAACCAACTGAGCCACCCAGGCGCCCCACGAATACCATTCTCAATAGGACTAACATATGTATGCTTAGACAAAATTAATAAGATACACACAGGGAAAAAATTAAAAATTAGAAATTGTAATGAGACACAAAGAATAAAACTTAAATCAATGGACCAACATAGCACATTCCTGATGGAATGTCAAATATTGTAAAGAAAGAAATTCTTCTCAGGTGAATTTATGAGTTTAACACAATCCAAATAAAATCTCAAAGCCGTACTTTTATCTTAGCAAAACCATCACAAAAATGGCAGAGGGAAACAAACCATAAGAGAATCTTAAAGATAGAGAACAAACTGAGGGTTGATGGAGGGTGGAAAAGGGATGGGCTAGATGAGTGATGGATATTAAGGACATTTGTGATGTGATGTTGTATGTAAGTGATGAATCAATGAATTCTACTCCAGAAACCAATATTGTACTGTATTTAACTAACTAAAATTTAAATTAAAACAAAACAAACCAAAAAAACCTTAGTTTATCTTGAAAAACAATAAATGAGTACAAATATCTTTTTTACAACAAAGTAAAAAATGCTACTAATTCTAAAATTAATAATAAAGAAAATCATAATGTTTCTCACACAAGTAAAGTCAGATCAACAGAATTAAAGATATAAACCAGAAATAGGCAAAGTACATGTAAGAACCTATTATACCATTTTTAAAAAATCATCACAAACCAATGGGAAAAGAATAGATTATCCCATAAACAGGCTGTGAAAATGGACAACTTAGGGGGAAAAATAAGATCCTCACCTCATACCATAGGAAAAAAATCCTAAATGCATTTTAACTTGGAAAACTAGAAAAAAAGTTTCTAGCTCAAATTAAAAATCAACATATTTGATTATAGCTACACTAAAACATTTCTCTGTCTTAGGAAACAATAATAAGGAAACACTGGTAACAAATGTGAAAGATGAGAGGTTGATATTCCGAATTAATAAAGAATCAATATAGACTGGAGAAGAAGAGCAATACTACTAAGTCAGTGGGCCAAGGGCATCGGCAGCCACGTTGGCAAGGTGTCTCAGAATCGGAAGCTCCTGATGTGGATGTGAACTGGCCGATTTTTCTGGAAGGGAATCCAACCATCAGTATCCTGACCATTAGACAGGTTCATCCCTTCTGACCCAATGATCCCACTCTGGAGATGCACCCTCAGCACTAAAATTAGGACAGAGAGTTGTGCGCCCAAGTTGTAGATTTCCGGGTTATTAATAATGAAGACACACGGCAACCAAACTGAAGAACCTTCAAAGGGAATGTTTACGTGTGACCCATCCACTAGAGGACTTTTTTTTTTTTTTTCGCCATTTAAATTGTTATATGGAGAATTTTTGTAAAATGGGGAAAATGCTTAGGATATAATTTTAAGTACAATAGAATACAAGACTGTGTATGATGGGATTTCAAGTCTGAACAAATGCATGAAACAATGTGGAAATGCTGGGATATGCATAAGCGTCTCATGCCTGTGTGTGCCAGGCCCCGAAAGAGTGCTGGGGGTGTGCACATCTTTTCCTTCTCCTTTCTTTTTCTCTCTACTTTCAAATATTTAAAAAATAAGTATATGCTTTTAGGACGATAGAAAGAGGAACATGGTTTTGGAGATGAGCAAGACTCTGCTGGGTGGGAAGAGGTTGAAAACTCAGTAGGATGGGAAGCAGTAGAGGAGGGTAGGTCCTGTAGGACAGGAGGAATGGATTGAAGGTCCCCGTGGAGGCAGGAGCCAGGCCACATGCAGGAGGAAGCGTGTTTCTTCCCCAGAGACGGAAGACAAAGAGAGGAGAGGTGTGTGGGTGACGGTTCATGTCGGGGTACGAGCCTGTTATCTCTCTTTGAGATTTTGGGTTACCTGCAAAGATGGAGGTGGGGGTGTGGGAGGGCTGGAAGACTTGAGGGTGAAATATGGACTACAGTCCTTTGTGGTGGGAAATGTGCTCATGGGGGCCAGAGCTTGCTGTAGATCCATGTGAAATGGGGACCATCACTCACGCTGGAAACCATTAGCATAGTGGTGTGTTTCCAGGGGACCCCAGGTGGCACTGGGGGTGCAGAGAGCACAACGTGCCTCTGTGTTACTGGACTGCTCCAGGGTCCACACTTCCCTGCCCTGCCGTTGTGCTGTGGACGCAGGTTCTAGCAGGCTGAGAGAGTCTCATCCACCTTTACAGCTCTCCCAGGCCTTGAGCCAGCAGAGCAAAAGGGGCATTCCCTAAAAGTGGAGGGGCCTGAAGTGAAGGCATCATTCTGGTTAAAGGTGATGAATTGGGCCTGTATGTTCAACTCCACCCACTGCCTGAAAATGTCATCCAAATAACCAAAGAAATATTAGGGTTAAAAAAAAAAAACAAAACCATCCTGGGACTCAAATATGTGTCAGCCTTGTATCAGAACGTGCGTGGGGATTCTGTACACCACTCAGGAGCTCACGGGTACCATGGGTAATTTCCCCCCAAATATTCTTTTGTATGATGGCAACTGAAGGTCAGGTTCCATTGGTGTTCTTTTAAGGATCAGGCCCAGGCATTTAGTGGAAGAAAGATCCCAAATTGTCCAATGAAATGAAATGTCTGTCTGATGAGTTGGAACCTCCCTATTCTGATTCCCATCTGCTCTCACAGGCCTCCCTGTCTGATTTCCATCTCCAGCCGTGGTCTCCCCTCCTTCCTCTCCCCTGACCCTATTTTCCCTTGCACCGCCTGACTAATTGATTACAGGTTTATTGCTTTGTTTCCCACCGTCCCAGCCCAGAGTGTAAACGCCAAGAGAAAAAGACATTGTTCTTGTCATTTCATCTGCTGTGAGGTCTACAATGGCACCCAATGTAAGAGGCACTCCATAAATGCTTGTGGACTAAAAATCATCCAGTTTTCTTTCTTTCTTCCCCTCCTCTCCTCTCTCTCTCTCACCTGTTGGATTTAAACCAGGTGATTGCCAGCAGAGAGCAGGAGAGATGGCTGACAGGGGGCTGCAGTCCTGCAGCTGGCCAGGTGGGAGGCTAAGACCTCAGGATTTCCTATGCTAATTTTAAGGGGCTTCTGTGGCTGCTTCCTGGAGGGGGGGGGCGCTGCGGGAGGGGGCTCCTGCACTGCTTGTCTCAGCATGTCAATGGCCAAGGCAGCTGGAGGATCCCTCTCCAGATTTCTGAGTTGCTCTCATTTCTATTCCCAGCCGGCCAACTTCCGCTTCCTGACCCGTTGGAGGCGGGTGGGGGGGGGGCCTCCCTGCCCATCTGATTCACACCCAGAGCGCAAAAATCCACTTCTGCCCAGCTATGGCTTGCTGGGGCTCCCAGGCTTCACTCCTTATTTGTAAAAAAAATTCATTTCGGGTTACTGTAAGTGTGCCTGTCTTCGGTGACACGTCATATGGATGGCTTTAATGTGCATTGTGAAAACCCATAGCGAGTGCTTCCAGAATATAAAAACGTGACGAGATCCAGTAGAATTGCCTCTGTAGAAATCAGGCAGTGCCGAGAGGCTATTTTTAAACTCTGTGTTCTGGTTGTTTGGTGAGCTGCCTGTCTCCTGTGATTTCCTGCTAACTGCTGGGGCTGGAGGATGTTCGTGTGCCCAGATTTGGGGTCCATGGAGCCGCTGCCGAGAAGCCCCTGGGGGGGGCTTGCACAGAAAGGGGGCTGGTGAGCAGGGACAGCTGGGGGTGGGACCCAACTTGGTCTGAGCCACTGGGAGATGTTGCTAGGGCTACCGGAGCTCCAAAGGGTGTCAAGGTTGCAGGAATGGCTCCCCAAAGGCAAGGAGGCTTTGAGAGAGCAGGTTTTCCTGGAACATCGCACCAGAACACCTCCTGCCACTCCTAACCAATCTGTCCTCCTCCTCCCTCTGCAGAGGGGAGGCCTGAATATCAGCCCAAGCTGCAGCACTCACTTCGGGCTGCCCCCGAAGGACCCTTTGAGTGTGTCCAGTTGAGGGAGGGAGCCCTGGAGTCCCTCTGAGTGTCCTGGGGGCGTTAGCTGTCCTGGGCCAGGACCCAGAGATGGACACTGAGTAAGACAGATCCAGTTGCTCTGTGTTCCTCCACAGGGAGGTGACCCCATGATAGGTCCCTCCCGCCCCCTCCTCCCTTGAGGCTTCATTTTTCGTCACAGTCCTTATCACCATCTGATATTCTAACACTGGTGTGTTTGTTTCTTTGATGTTTGCCTGTCTTTCCCCATCAGAACATAAGCCCCAGGAGGGCAAAGGCTTGTTTTTGTTCATTGCTATATTCCCAGGTCCTGCAACCACCCTTGACATATAGCAGGTGCTCAGTAAGTATTTGTGGCCAAGGGAAGGGAGGGAGAGTAGTTGGTTTTTCCTTGAGTAACACCACCCTGTCCCGGAGAAGCTGAAAGACCTCTGCCATGTCCCTCTGTGGTTGTAGGGACCACCAGTGCATGGCCATCTGCCTCTAGCAGCCCCATGGACATCACCCTTTGCTGTGAGCCTCAGCCTGGTTCTCTGCTCCCATGGATGGTGCCCTGATCAAGGTCTCCTCTGAACAGCAGGGCCAAGAACATTCCAGCTGGGGGAACAAGACCCCAGAGAGCTCAAGAAGCAGAAGCTGTGAGTGACTGCGGGGACCCTAGGGCTGCTTCAGGAGGAGAGAGGGGAGGAGAGAGCTGTTAATTCTCCTCACGTGTCCTTGTGAACAGGCTAGGGAAAGGCTCCGAGACGTGCCGCCGAGCCACCCGTGGTTCCAGGCTCTTCTCCTTATTCTGCTTCAGACCCTTCTCTTCCAGGGCCATAAGCATCTCTGCTCACTGTCTCCCACCAAGAGGACAGTGGCTTTCTGGCAGTTTGCCTGGCCCCTTAGGACATTCCCCTGGGCTGCAGTCTCCCCTGGCCAGCTCTTTGCTCCCTGCACAGGGTGGGCGGACGGTCAGTGACTATGCGGTGGCTTTTCATGTGTGGACGTAGCTAGGACAGAAAACCCTATTCCCACTGAGAAACCCTCTACTTGCTTTCCGACAATGGCCTTTTTCTGCTCCGTGCTTACCTTCCTTACTGAGGGCAGTCGGGCCAAGTTTGATGCTCTGTCCATTCAAAACCAGGTGTCCAAATGACTGCTCCCCTCGGGGTTTTCTTTAGAACAAAGACCGTTTCTCCCGTTCCTCATTCCCTCCGCCCTTGGTGAACCGAGGCTCCTTCTGAAGCCAGACTTCTGCACCCTGAATGGAAATTGCTCCATTAATGCACGTGCAAGTCCACACCATGCAGGGCACCTGCTTTTCTGGGACAACTGCCATCTGGAATCGGGCGACTTCCTCATTGTGCGCCTATTTCTGGACAAAGGAGAGGAGAATTGGATCAGAAGCAGGCATCCTCTCCCACATCCTCCAGCTGCCCGGCAGACCCGATGAAGATGCTCTTGCTCGGCCGGTCACCTGGCCACCAGAAGGAGGGCAACATCCTGTGGATCAGCCGGTCAGACATGCAGGCAGGCAGAGAACAAATGTCCTGTAAGGTATTCCCGCCACCTTCCCCTCCTTGGTGTGTCCTGGGCTGGCTCCTCTCCTGGCTGGCAGCTCAGTGACTGCAGTGGGGTCCAGAGCTCCCATTTATCTCCACACCCCCTGGGGCAGAAAAGCCCCCCTGGAGCCCTCAGGGCCAGAAGGGAAGCTGGAACCCCCATCTCTGGGTCCCATGGCTCTCAGGCGGCTCGAACCCCTCCCTGGACAGCAGCTTTGGGAGTGAGAGGTGGTCCCCTAGTGCTACCAGATCCACTCGGGTTCACTTGGGGAAGACTTCTACTTATCACAACCCATTTTGTTTGTTTGTTTTGTTTTGTTTTTCTTTTTCTTTCTTTTTTTTTTTTTTTAACTATGAAAAGGTAATGCCTTTAAAGTAGGCCTCATCAGCATCCTCACAAGGAAAGGAAGTTCTAAATTGAGGTCTGACCAAGTCTTTCCATCTAGGGCTGGTTTAGGGACAGAAGAACTGGCTGCTTTGCTGGGGGAGGAAATGGGGGTGGGCGAGGAGGTTTGTCCTAGAGTGGGGGGCACCTGCTCAGAAGCGGAGTCCGCACGGCTGGCACTGAAATGGGACCCGGGGAGAAAGCCCACGTCCAGCTTTGTCTCCAGCATGGAGCACTGCACACAGCAGAACACAGAATTTCCAGCAGTAAACGCTTGGACAACAGAATATTCCAACTCTGCTCGGAGTCCTGTTTTCTTATAACACAGTATTTTCACAGAAAACACTGGTTTGGAGCGATTTGCTAAAAAAATACATCAAGCTCTGCTAGGCTTTTAATGGTCTTTAGAAGCACTTGTAAAAATGGTGCTATGTCTTGAATAATTTAAGATCTAAATACGAAGAAAATTTAATCAAACTAGAGAAAATTGGAGACTATGGGGAGACCCTATAACCAGTGATAGGCGATCACTGGACAGCCAAAGATGTATGTGCAAATATATGTGTGTGTGTATGCAAATGTATCTATATATGTAAATGCCATATATATGTCTTTCATATATATGTGAAGATGCCAAACACATAATCAAAAGACAGATGATAGACTAGGAAATATTTTTATTCCCTATAGAATAAAAGTCAATATGCCCATTATACAGAGAGATCCCACTAACTGATAAGAAAAAGACATAATCAAACAGAATACTTGGTCACAGGGAGAACAGATAGTTTGATAAAAAAGCATCCCATCCATATGAAGAGGTCCACTGCGTGGACACACTTCAGACCCTTGTTGAAACAGGGGACAGCCTGGCTAGCTGCCCTGGGGAGGTCCCAGAAGGCATGGGTGTCCCTGAATGATGAGAAGGCTCTTGGAAGGAGTCAGAGATTGGGAGAAGGGCTCGGAGTTCCCTGCTGTGCCGGGAGGTGTGGCGTGAGAGAGAGATTCACCGCAATCGAAGAGAGAGATTCACTGCAATCAAGTCACCCAGCAATCAGGTGTCTGTGGGGGGGAGAACATGATTAAGCAGAAAGCAAGTGTATATTCTGGAGTATAATATAGGGAAACAGAAACCCATGCTCTCTTTCCCTTGCCTACAGCAGTAACTGTGTCTTTGCCCTGTTTGTCTTCTTTTTGAAATCACAGCTACTGTGGCTCTGTGCTCTCAGTCTCTTTCACACACGGTCCTCATCAGCATCCTCCCCACCATCAGCAGACGCTGGAGGGATGTGTGTGGTGGTCCACCTGAGCCAAAGAGTAAATGGTGGTGGGGTGTGTGTGATACCCATGAGACCAGCGTGTGTTTCCTAGATGATTGGTTGGTCAGGGAACTGTGGCCATAGTCCCCAGGAAGCCTCGGTGACCATATCACACAGTGGGGCCGGTGGGACCACACGAGGGAGTGGATGGTACCTGTTTTTACCAATACTGATGGGCAACGATTGCTCAGTTGAATGACTAGGAAAATGCCAGTGCCATTTAGCCTGAAGAAGCATTTGATTTCATTCCCAATGGGATTGGTTGTGACATTATGATCTCTATGATCATGATTTTCTCCCATTCACTATCTCAGGCAATGGCATGCCATCCTTCCAGCTGTGTAAGCCAGAGACTCAGAATTTATTCTTTCCCCCATGCCTCATAGGTAAGATAACCACATAGTTTGTTGTTCAAACAAGGCCACTGTGGGAAGGAAAAGGAGGGACCATTCAAGATTATGTTGAACCAATAGGCATAAACCAAGACTGTCCTAACAGATCAAGATTTATGGCCACCTAACTAGAGCCGACCCACTCCCTGGTTCTGTGGACTCTACCTCATAAATATCTTGCAAATCCACCCCTTTCCTCCACCACTAGCACCCTGGCCCCCATTAGTCTTCTCTTCCCCAGGCTGAGGTCTACCCACTCTCATACTTGTTTCCAGCCAAGGGATTATTTCAAATGCAAATCGAGTCATGACAGTTCCTACTTCTCTCCTTTTAGGATTGTTTTGAGACTCCAATTTGCTCTTAGGGTAAAATTAGAAAAATCCAAAAGTTCTTTTTTTTTTAAGATTATATTTGTTTATTTGAGAGAGAGAGCTCGAGCAGGGGGCGTGGGGGGAGCGGAGGGGCAGACGGAGAGGCAGTCTCCTTGCAGAGCAGGGCTTTTCCCATCAAAAGCATAAACGTTGCTCTGTATCTCCAGCTACCGCTTTAGTGAGGAAGGAGCCCATCAATAGCAAAACGTGGAGCAAAGCCAAGCAGAGGCTAGTAACTCCAGGTTCCTGGTGATCTCTTTTGACTTGTCTCCTGTCCAGACGTAGTGGCCATTGGTATATACAGGTCCCACCAGAGTGATACAATGCGCATCTTAAGCTTCATCATCAAAAAAAAAAACCAAAAAACGCCAAAAAGAGATCGAAAAATTAAATGTCCTTGATGGCCACTGATAAGCTCTGAAGAATGGCGCCTGGAGACATCAGTTCCTAATCCCCATCCCTTGGGAATTGTGACTTTATTTGGAAAAAGGGTCTTTCCCAATGTGATTGAGTTAATGATTTTCAGATGGGGAGATTATCGTGGATTATCTGGGTGGACCTTAAAGGCAATCACAGGGGGCCTTAGGAGAAAGAGGTAGAGGAAGATTTTACTCACCGACGTGGAGAAGCCCACGTGACCACGGAGAAAGGGATGGGAGTGATGCAGCCGCAGGCCCAGAAGGGCCAGAAGCCACCAGAAGCTGAAGGACACAAGGAATCCATTCTCCCCTAGAGCTTCGGGAGGGCACATGGTCCTGCCGATGCCTTGATGTTGACCCAGAGAAACTGATTTCGGACTTCTGGCCTTCAGAAGGGCATGAGGCTAAATAGATCTCCGTTTTGAGCTGCCACGTTTGTGGCAATTTGTTCCAGCAGCCACGGCAAAGAAATAGAACAACTGACTGTCTCAGGCAGGGTTCTTGGGTGGCCAGCAAGGCAAATTCCCTCTGGCTAATCACCCTAGTAGGAAAGCAGCTTGGGGCTCCATGCCCTGGAGAGCGCTAAGAACTGATGGTGTTTAGTAAGGCAAGGCGTCTATCTGGGCAGAAGCTCCCACTGATGTGTTGTCAGCAGGTTACGCAGAAATGATAAAGCTCCTGCAATGTGTTCTCTTTATCAGGTATGTTTTATGTATCAGGCCTACTCGAAGACCTTTACGTACCTCTTAATCCTCCTGGAAGCCTGGGATGGCCTGGCTAAGCCACTCATCTAAGGTGACACAGTGACTGGCTGAAGAAATCCCAGGATTCCTACCACATCAGACCTTTTTCCATTGCCTCAACCTGGCTCCTTTTTAGAAGTGCAAATAAGATCTGTTTAACACTGAACTCTGAGACAAGGGGAACAGAGAACCAAGATTTAATGGAATTTCTAAAAGCCCAGTTCTCCATATTCAGATGTCCTCAAACCATGGAAGAAAACCTCATGCTTCAGGAGCTTTTAGCATCGCATAAGTCATGCATTCGGGACCTTACCACCGGCCCGACGCCTTTCTGCCGACTCAGGGCTTCTGTGAGCATCCTCTTTTTCTTTCTTTCTTTTTTTTTTTTTTAAAGATTTTATTTATTTAAGAGAGAGAATGAGAGAGAGAACACGAGAGGGGGGAGGGTCAGAGGGAGAAGCAGACTCCTTGCTGAACAGGGAGCCCGATGTGGGGCTCGATCCCGGGACTCCAGGATCATGACCTGAGCCGAAGGCAGTCGCTTAACCAACTGAACCACCCAGGCGCCCCTGTAAGCATCCTCTTGAAGGTTAGGGAGGTGCGTCTAGATCCAGCCTGACCTGTAATAATCCAGTCTTTTACTTACGTGTGCCTCTCGGTTTTTCCATCTCCTCCTCCTGCTAGCAAACGGAACATGCACTGTTTTAGAGAATCAAGCCTCACCATGAAGGGCTGATACTGAGCGTGTATATTCTCCTGTATCAGCCCCAGACTTATTTCATCTCGGTTAGAACTTGACAGCGAGTTCTCCCGGCGAGGTCCCTCCCCGAGCCCATCAGCAGCCCGGGGTTTATGAATCACCCCACCAATGGCTTATGCTGCCACACAACAGCAAACTAAACAAATTCCTTCCACGTTAGCCGGAGGGTTAAAAAAAGAAGTGTGCGCTACAGGAGATATAATTTTGAACCGAGCCCTAGAAAGAGAATAAAAAGGAAGCCAGACCTCAGTCAACCGCGTGCAGAGGGGCCCGACTGACTTCCTTGCTTTGTGACTTCTGATGTGGCAGCCCAAGGAGGGGCTTTCCACAGAACGCTGAGGGGTCCAGGCCAGAATGTGGGGGCCAAGGTGCAGAACTCTCTTGAATGTGGCCAAGGACCGAAATTCACTGCCAGGAAGGCTGTGGCTCTGAGTTCTGTACGGAAATGCCCCCTCGCAGGGGGTGGAGCTGGGAGAGGGGCTCCCGCATCTTCTTGCACCTCTCACCCCTTCCTCCTCGTAATAAGTTACTGAGTCCTTGAGGCTTCTAGCAGGCTCCACGAAGCTGCGAAGTCCGAGCAAGGTGCACCGGTGGCCCGGACCAGCAAACACCTGACAGTCTTCAAACTGAAGTTGAGGGATGAGAGAGCAGCCCGGCCTTCCTCTGGGGGAAGGTGGAGGGACACACTCAGTGGCTTTGAGTCGGGGCGCCTGGGTGGCTCAGTTGGTTAAGCGACTGCCTTCGGCTCAGGTCATGATCCTGGAGTCCCTGGATCGAGTCCCGCATGGGGCTCCTTGCTCGGCAGGGAGTCTGCTTCTCCCATTGACCCTCCCCCCTCTCATGCTCTCTCTATCTATCTCATTCTCTCTCAAATAAATAAATAAAATCTTAAAAAAAAAAATTAGTGGCTTTGAGTCTGTACTCTGTCTTAGCGGATTCCTGTCTGCACTCAAGCTTGTGTGCCCTCAGGGAAGCAGAAGCCCCACGCAGCAGAACCTATGCTCCTTGGAAGGCCATGTCCTAACTGTCGGTCTCATGCCCCTGGGGGGCTCCTGGGTGGTGTGATTGCACCCTATCTGGTGTCTCTGTCCCCTCCTACCCCCAGGACCTCTGAGCCCAGGCGCACCCGGCTCCTCACTGCCCCAGCCTGCTCTCCTCCTCCTCTTCCTCCCTCAGAGAACGAGCAGAGGTTGGCTCTCTCTTCTCTCGCTCAACGGCCGCTCAACGGCTGACACGGCACAGAATGGTTGAATTCCCACTGACTCCCAAATTCACCTCTGAGCCACGGGCAGTACCTTTTAAATGCAGCGAGTTTAGCAGAACATTTTACTTGTCCAAGTGACAATATTTGCAGTGATAAAAAAAAATAAACAAAACTCAGCAATTAGAAGTTTAGGAAAATTCCATCTTGTAGGAGAATCATGATGTACTGGGCTGAATGGTGCTTCCTCCAAAAGGCCTGTCTACCTGGGAACCTCAGAATGTGACCTTATTTGGAAATCGGGTCTTTGTGGATGTAATTCATTAAGGAAGGTCGTCCTGGATTTAGGGCAGGCCCGACATCCAATGCCTGGTGTCCTTATAAGAAGGCCATGTGAGGACACAGAACACGCAGAGGAGGATGCCAGGTGACCACACAGACGGAGATTTCAGTGATGAGTCTATAAGCCAAGGAGTGCCAACGGTTGTTGGCATCCCCCAGAAGCTAGGAGCTGCCTGGACTAGATGCTTCCTTAGAGCCTCCAGAAGGAACTGCACCTGCCCACACCTTGATTTCAGATTTCTGGCCTCCAGAACCGTGAGAGAATAATTTCTGTTGTTTTAAGACAACCAGTTTGTGGTGATTTGTCATGGCAGCCCTGGGAAACTCATACACAGGGTCATCAGATGCATGGGCTATGTCCCACAGCACAGTGGATTTCTTTTTTTACCCATTATCTCACAAAGCCCACAACCACAGAAAGGAACCACCTCAATGACTCTCATCCCTGAGCGTCAGTAATGCAATGCAGAAGGCAGCATCACTCACCCAAAGTGGATGGCCTGAGAATTTTCTAGTCTGTAAGAAGCAGCATTTTCGTGACTGAAAATGGTATTATAGGGCAGTGGGGATCCTTTTTCCTTAATTCTAGTCATTTGGTGGCTGAAAAATCTTTTGCAGCAGAAAATTTAAATGATAGCTTGAATGTTTGATTTTTCCAAGGTTAGGATGTTCCAAGGTTTGATTTTTCCAAGGTTAGGAGCATGTTGGGGCCTCCTGTCTGGGGACCTCACTGGCTTTTGCATCTTGCAAGTACCCCCACCTGCTGAGTTGGGGGTAAAAGAAAACCCTATAGGAAAGAGCCATGGGCCCCAGTCACAGCTCGGGCACGTCTTTGGGCTGCTGAAAGGGAAAGAACAGTGTTGGACAAGGTGACTTCACCTACAACGAACTGAAGCTGTTGGACAGCATACCTCCCCCACTCCCCCCTCCCCCGCACCAGCCGCCCCGAACTCCGGCCCTTTAAACTCATCTCTTCGCAAATCCAGACCCAAGCAATCAGATTTGTGTGTGTAAATTTTCCCATTTTATAGACAAGAGGGTGGGAATTCAGTGGGGTTGAAATTCTTCCTTTCAAAAACCTGATGAGCTTCTCTGGAATGCCAGCCTTCCGGAAGCTTCTCTGCTCAGTGCCTGTTAATCCTCTATTGAGAGCTGATAATGAGGTTGGGGTGTTTTTTCTTTAGATGGATAAAAGGAGAATTACTTTCTTTTTTTTCTGGCCTGTAATGTCTAGGCAAGTTATTTTTTTGCCCATTAAAAAGTGTCATTGTTTACCATATTGGTTTTCACGTTTCACAAGATGATTAATAATTGCACTTTCTTTGTTTAAAAAAAAAAGGTAGGGGGAAGCTTCTCCCCTCAGACGATTGAGTGTGTCCTGAAGATAAGCCTGACTCAAAGTTCCATACTCTTCTTTCTTTTCTCTCCTGTTTGTTTTCCTTCTCAGCCTGAGTCTGTGAAGCCGACTTTGCACCTGCTGCTGAAGCAGATGACATATTACTGTCCCAGCTAAAGCAAACAGCGCTTGCGTTTGGTTTTAATGTGACCACCTCCGATGGACGGATGGGCTGAGAACACTCAACAGAAGCTTTTTTTTTTGCTTCCAAAATTCCTTTGAGGCAAGTAGAGGTAAACATTTTCACCCTCAGCCAGCGGAGGAAATGTAGTAGAACAGGATTAGTGAGGAAGGGGGGTGGGTGAGGGACAAGAGCCTCTGGAATCCTTTCTATGCTTCAATAAAAGGTCACAAAGCCCTCTGTGTTCTCTGCCTCCTGAGGGTCCAGACCAGAATTCCTTTTTATCTGAGTCATCTGGCCCCGCCCTGTCCACTGGCCGCAGGTGCAGAGTGAGCATCTGAAATGCGGTTGCTGTGAACCCAAGTGTTCTCTAAATATAAAGTTGGTACCAGGTGTCAGAGACTTAGTACCAAGCATATGGCATTAATAGTATTTTTGAGGGGTGCCTGGGTGGCTCAGTCGGTTAAGCGTCTGCCTTCAGCTCAGGTCATGATCTCAGGGTCCTGGGATCGAGTCCCGCATCGGGCCCCCCGCTCAGTGGGGAGCCTGTTTCTCCCTCTCCCTCTGCTGCTACCCCTCTAGCTTGTGCTCTCTCTCTCTGTCAAATAAATAAATAAAATCTTTAAAAAAAATAATATTTTTGAGTGGATTGCCCCCTGACACACAAAGCATTTGGCTTTGCTTTTTGTTGATTATCCGATTTGCAGACTCCTGGAAAGCACGCCTCCCAAAGTGCAGCAAAGGATGCGGATCTCCTGACACCCCACGCGAAGCTGAAGGGGTCGGGGCCAAACGCGGTTGGGAAGAGCCCTGGCAGAGTTCCACTGGGGATTTGAAAAGAGGTGAGCAAATATGAGGCTCCTGAGTAAAGTCTTACAAAGAAGAAATGTGTCTAATTTTGTCACTGTGGCATTTCAGAAATGTGTGCCCGCAGGACTCCTAGCTCGTCCTTTTTAAACACTGGCCTCACAGCAGTGATCGTGTCAAGCAAGTACTATTCAGCAGGTCCAGCAAGGCTAGTGTGTAAGGACTTGAACAGCTTCACGGGACAAAGGAACACCCCGTGGAAACGTGGGGCAAAGCCTGAGACCCTCAGTCCAAAGGTAAGAACTCCGTTTAATTGATGGGTTACAGTAAGAGCGTGTTGGGGCTTCCTGTCTGGGGACCCCCCTGGCTTTTGCATCTTGCAAGCATGGCCCAGCTGCAGTGAAAGTCTGTCCCCTTGCCTGTGCATCCCTGTAGGATCTCCTACACCTCCCTCTAAGCGCCTTAAAATCAATGAAAGGAGCACTATAGGAGTAAAGAAGGAAGAGGAGTTTTACATTCAAAATCATTTTGTTGGCTCAACATCTTTCTCAACCACAACCAGAAGGTCGGGTAAGTAGAGATGACCATCTCCGTGTCACAGAATGAGTCTTTAGCCTGAGCCTCTGTGGGCTTGCATGTCATGGGGCCTTTTGAACCTTAAAAGCAGAGCTGGGGGGGCGGTGCTGGACAGAGTCACCGCTAAGGAGAACAGGTGGAAATTCAAGCCCAGGTTAGGAGGGGTGATTTATAAGCCTTGGGGAGGGTCATCTGCAGGCATTTCAAATATCCCAAGAGGACCTGTTGGCTTCATCTCCTTTTTTTTCCAGTGCTGGGCTAGGAGGGAGGTGTGCACTGTTGGGTTAAGAAATGGAAAAGCAGCGCATTGGAATTCTTTCTTCATATCCTGAAGTTTGCTTGTATTTTGAAAAACAAACAAACAAAAAACAGTTTTATATATGGTTTTATAGTTAATAAGTGTAATTGTTAAAATAGGGAGGACAAAAATCATACTTCAGAGGATTTACACTTTTGCCTTTCTAATGCATATACAGATATTTAAAAAATTTTTTTCTAGTTGACTTTTACTTCCCAAAGATCTGAACAGAATTGAAAGATGAAAGACCATGGTGCTGTCGGATCACCACGCATGCTTCTCTCTGACAAGCTTGGAGACATTTGGGCTCACGGCTCCTTCCCATCTGATTTATTATGCTCTTTGACTTTGGGCAACATCCCGCAAACTCAACTCTTAATTACATAGGCTCTTTCTGGGTTGTGAACAAAACCACAAATGTTATTTTCTCCCCATATGGGTTGAAACATCCAGAATGATGTCCAGATTTACCACAATACTGTGGGCTGGCTGGTTTACCTTGTGGCACTGCCGTCTGCCAAAATGTGTTGGTGCCTCATGTTGTCTAACCCCCGGGCACCTTATGGCCTTCCAGCTCACAGCCTTCCTTTCCTCAACAAATGTCCCCACATGGCAGTCCTGTGGGTGACCCAGCCACCTCACGGGGCTTAAGTCCCGTGGCTCTAGCTTCCTTCCCCTTTGTGTCATTTTAGGGCTCATATTCATGGCTAAACCAGGGATCTCGTGATGGGCTGAATTGCACCAGCCCCAGTGTCTTGCTCACTTCCCACAGATGATGCCAACCATGGGGTAGTCGCATCTTATCAGCTTTTATGAGGGGACAGTGGTACAGTCAACAGCAAGATGGCGGAATCCTAGCAGTCCCTGTGTTGGGTAAACCTCCTAAGAGCTTCCCTAAGAGGGAAGATGGGTTTGAAATCCTTGAATGAATTCATGCTCTTTTCTTGAAATACACTGAGTTGTGGTAACTTCCTGGAGAGCAGGGTCCCTGCCTTATGCTGGTTTTCCTTGTGCCCTATTGAGCCCCTTGCATGGATTTGAGGATCTTGGGTATTGAGTTCATTGCTGGGACAGAAGAAAGGTCTTTGGATGTTTCTTGTTGAGTTCTGTTTCTGTTCCCTGGTACACAGACGTGACGGTGGGGGGGGGGGGGACATGGAAAACTAAGCAGACTGTTCATTGGTGTCAATTTTATACTGTTTTTCATCTGCCTAGGAACAATGGTATCTGTTCCAAAGGGACAGAATAGGAAATTTAATTAATGTGTTTAAAATTCAAACCCAAAATACAAGGATGTGTAAGCCTTAAGAAAACTAACTCTTTGAATCCAAATTCACAGGAAAATTATTTGTATCAGGATGAGGATGAGTTTATCTATTGTGCTTGATGGAATTTGCCTGAGGAAAGAACCAGCCCCCCTGCTAGATGTCAGTCCAACACTGAATTGCAGGTTGAAGCTTGTTGGATGATTACAGAATTGAGGCATTATGGTCCTCACCCTTCCTAAGGGGCATTTTAATTCTCTATAATGGATCAATTGTCTTTATTCTCCTTCAAGGAGTTTTTACACATACAACCTGGTCTGTTCCATCTCCTGGAATCAGTGTTTCTGCCCTTTGGCAAAGCTGCTTGCAAAGGCTTACTGTTTTTTTTCCTTCAGATTCAATGTCAACTGCTGCTTATTCAATTTCTAAATAAGCAAATATATGTGTGTGTGTGTATGTTCGCATAGCTTTATTGATCTATAATTTACATATCATAAAAATTTGATATTTTGCCTATACACGAGTACACAATTTAATAGTACTTAGATTTATGGAATTGTGCAGCCACCAGCACAATTCTGTTGTAGAATATTTCCAGCCCTCAGAAAGCTTCCTCTTTACCCCCTCCCCGTTAGTTCCCACGTTCACCCTTCCCCTGGGCAACCCTGGTCTGCCTCTGTCCCTGGAGATTTGTCTTTCCCAGACATTTTGTGTAAGTGGAAAAATATAATCTGTAGAGTTGTTTTCTGTCTTTTTATTTCATTTAGCATTATGCTCTTGAGGTTGGTCAAGTTGTAGCATGCATAATTCCTTTTTATTGCTGAATGTATTCCATTGTGTGGACGTACTACATTTGGTTGAGAAAAGCATATTTTGAATAGAAACTGACACCGGGATAGACAGGTTGGGAGTCCAGAGAAAATCTGAGACACGGTGCCTGCTCTGAAGGTCCTTAACATTGCATTGGAGAGGTAAAATGAAGACATATGGAGCAATAAAAGAAAAATTTGTAGTTATGAGAGGTGAGGATGTTAACTAGACTCATGGCAATCATCTCACAATATAAACAAATATTGAATCACAATATATACAAATATCAAATTGTACACCTGAAACTAATCCAATGTTATATATCAGTTATGATAAAGAAAATCTGTGTCTTAAGATGGCCAACCGAGCCAGCGAGAGAGTCCCAGTCCTTGCCCTGGGGCTCTTCTGGGTTATTCTCCCTGCTCGGTTTCCCGGGCTCACCAATCTGGGTTCTTCTCCCTGCCCCGCTTTGCGCAAGCACCAAAAGTGCCAAGTATGCGGAAGCAGAAATGTATAAATTGTCCCCTTTGTGCTCAGGGCTCAGAACTTTGGAGACCACTCTCCTCTGAGCCCACCAGCGTTAAATAAACCTCCTATCCGCCAAGATCTCCGAGTGCCACTTGGTTCTTCCATGGGGTGATCCAGTCCAGGTTCCGTAACAGTTACACCTCGCTAAAAAAAAGAAAAAGACCTGGAAGAGAAAAGTAACGTTAAAAAGTAGTGTTTAAGACAGTGTTTAAGACTGGCAGAGCGATGGGACATGGAGTGCAGTGGAGAAAGTTTGAGTCAGACATCAGTTGGATGATCCTAGAACAGATTCTGGTGAGGGACTGAGGAGAGGAATGCAGAGGGGCTGTCTGGCTCAGACTCACCATGGCCACTCTCCCCCAGGGTCTTCTTCGCCCCCCACACACGTAGGGGTTGCTCACAGGCCTGAAGATGCACCAACCTCCCCCTCCTCAAGGCCCCACTTGCTGCTGGAGCCCTGGCCCAGCTCTCAACACTCCTCCCCACTCCTCAAAGCATCCACCCTGCCATTCACTACTTCGTCTCCCTACTCATGTTCTTCCCGAGCACTTACCATTTAGCAGAAGCCATGATGATCTCACTTTCCGGCTTCTTTTCTACACCAAACCTCAGGCTTCTACCTTCCTTATTGCTTATTTAATCCCTGTGTCCAGTACAGTGCCTGGCTTAACTCAAAAACTATTTGCTGAATGCATGCAACTTGCACATGAGAGATTGCACAAGGAAAGTAGTGAGGTTTTACACAATGAAGAGGCTGGGTCAATTAAAGTTCTCAGTAAGCCTGGTGCTATCATCAAAGACAGGGCAATAGGGGCGCTGGCGGGGGCTTCTGCAGCAATGTGGGGAACTCTGCGTAAACACATGGCATCTCTGCTAATGTAGTGGACGATCACCAGAAAGAGCCCAATAGGAGACCGAGGACAGGAACAGAGAGAAGACATGATGGAGAAAAAGGGGGAGCAGGTATATTTCATATGACAGAAAAAATAGAAACCATCCAGAGGGTAGATGGATCCCAAGAGAGCTGCAAAGGGAGGGAGCCAGGGTCAAGGCCAGAGGGAGGAGGTAGTACATCCACAGAGGTGTGAGGAACAGGAATAGGCCTGGTGCTCCTTCTCCCCGGCAGCTTAAGCCCATCATAGACTCTGCGTATCTTCCAAGCTGCATAGACCTCTACCCCCACCTTATCTGCTCTGAAACTTTACAGATTACTTAAGAGCTAGCAGGAGCTTATAAGGCATTTTGTCCAATGTCCTTATTTTGCAGATGAGAAACTTCGAGAGAGAGAAATGTTTACCCAGTTAGTGGCAGAGGTAGGTCTGTAATCTGACTTCCTGTGGGAAGAGGTTACAGGGTTGGAGGCAGAGGTGGGTCTGCTACCTGACTTCCCGACTTCTCAATACAGTTTCCTCTTCATTTCTCCATATTTCTTAGACTTTGAATTAAAACAACCATATTTGGAATATTCCAAACATCTGTCTAATGTCTGTAAGATTCATTCCTCTCAGGTTTTCTGGCAATCCCTGGGGAGAGAAAACAGTGGACACAGAGTGACATGCAATTATTTCAATATTGGAACCATGTCTTGAGGAATCCAGTAAGCTAAGTGAAGAATCTAAGCTGGTCCACAAACTATGATTAAACAGGATCTTTTCTGCATGATCGACACCGAATCCAACTTTGTCAGTGAGCTAACATCCAGGGGAGCTAGTTATCTTGATTTTAATAAACCCCAGAGACTAGGCTTCCGGCATTGGCTACTTGACAGAGTCAACTAATGTGAAATGCCTCCAGCTACAAATATCTAAAAATCTTAGATAAAATATGACAAAGTTTATTTAAAATATGTAATTGAATTAACAAACAAGAAAGAGAGACCCTCGGATGCTAGAGGCAAAGAGGGAACCAAAGATCAATATAGCATGATTCGCAGTCATACTCAGGAGAGGTGGGAGTAGGGAGTTAATCCACCCCAAAACACACCCTGCTACCCGAGCCTTTGTTCTCACTCGGTGAAGACAGTGCATGAGATTTGGGGTAGAAACTTGAACTCAGACCTCTGCATAAAGCTGAGATTCCTGAAACTCAGCCCCCTTAATGAAGAGGACACAAAAAACTCCACCCACCAACGAAACTCTGTCTAGGGATCTGAAAAGGAATAAAGTAAGTCTGGGTTGATATTATCTATGTGGTGCAGCAATCCCAAGGTTGAGCTTGTAACATATAAATTGATCCTGCATTGATTATACCCCTGGAAGCGATTCAAGACCTTGAGATAATGGAATTATCTGGGAAAAAAAAAAACCCAGAAAAAATTAGTATGCTCAAAGCTATGAAAGCACTTTTACAGAAGGGATGGACTATTAGGAAGGATAATGCATGTTGAAAACAGAACAAGCTGATTGGTAAAAGAAATGCTAGAAACGTGAAGGGTAGTCTGAATGGAGGGTAGAACAATGATTCAGTTAAGCTCCTGTTCCTAATCTGTGACTAAATGTTCCTTTCATCTTTTAGTTTCATTAAAACTCATTTAAAAAATTATCCAGGGAGAGCCTGGCTGGCTCAATCGGTAGAGCATGTGACTCTTGATCTCGGGGTCATGAGTTCAAGCCCCACACTGGGTGCAGAGCCTAGTTAAAAAAAAAAAAGAAATTAATACAAATAAATCAGTAATCACAGTAAGCATGAACAAAGATACCTCAATAGTTAAGAGTCATATTAGCTCAGATTAGAGAAAATAAATTCTAGAGCAGGTTGTTTTCTCCTTTCTATCATTCAGAGGAACTCATAAAATACAACCTGTTGGTGTACTACACTGTTTTGAGCAGAGAGCACCCCGGCAAGAGTCAGATCTGACACAGTTGAGTTTGCTACGGCCGCTCGCAGGCTCGGAGCCGTGGACGATGAACTACGTGAAGTCAGGAACTGGCTCCAGCATTTTCTGGTTTTGTAACCACGGGCAAGCTCCTGAGTTTCTCATTTGTAAAACTGAGGGGATTTCTTCCCCTTCACCTCATCACTTGACACAGTCCCATAAAAAGACTAACGTGGGAAGACCATAATCAAGTTCTACACAAAAACCCAGGTTCCGAGGTCTAAACTACAATCTAGCTGTTCACTGCTAGAAGGCAACAAGTGACTCTTGGTATTTTTCAGTCTTGCTTTTACCTGCCATTAAAAACCATCCTGGCCCTATCAGGACACCTTAGAACCAGTTTTGTTTTCGTTTTGTTTCTGTTTTTGTTTTTGTTTTGTTTTTAGAGGGGGAAAGAGAGGAGAGGCAGAGGGAGATGGAGAGAGAATCTCAAGCAGATCAGTGCTGAGTGCAGAGCCCTACTTAGGGCTTGCCTATGACCTTGAGATCATGACCTGAACCAAAATCAGGAGCCGGACTCCCAACCAACTGAGCGCCCCAGGTGCCCCAAGGACGCCTTAGAACCAGTTTTAATTTACATGCCACTTTCCTCTCTTTGCATTGCAAATCCACGCGGCAGGATGAGGAAGTCAGTATGCCAAGGCCCCAATCACCGCACATGTAGACCACTTCGCTGCCAAACCCAAGTGCCACTGTGGGGCCAAGGTAGGGTGCGAGGTCGGGGGGAGGGGGGCAGGGACAGTCTCCCTCCCAAACCTCTGCTCCTCCTGCCACATCTGTGTTCCAGGTTCTGCAAGAGATCATCAAAGACTCTGGGAAACTTGATTAGCTTGTTTATCCACAAGTATGAGGCTCAGTACATCCTAACTTCCCCTAGAAGTTCTTCTTCCCTTTAATCGGCTAAGTTCCTCCAGGAGTTCATCCTGGCCGGCCAGTTCTGCACCTCCAGCACACAGCCCAGAGCAGCCTGTCCCTCCGCATGGACACGCCAGGTTTTATGAGAAATAAATCAATCCTACCTTTGGGACTGCATCGATGAGTCCTGTCTGCCAGTCCCTGACCATGCCGTAGGACCCTTTCTATGGCTGGGTTGGCCTTTCTAGAAGGAACTGGGTGAGGGTGGGCGAATCTCACAGAGTGCAGATACTGAGTTAGGGCAGCTTCCTCAAAGTGCAGATCCTATCTCGTTCTTACTCAAGTCTTCTCAATCCGCAGAATTCGCTGGAACCACCAGCAAAAAGCTCACACAAGGGACTGTTAGCCCAGGAACATTCTACTTATAAAATAGGAAGGAAAAAAAACCTTCGCGATTTCAGTTTCAAGAAAGGTCACTCTTATGAAATCAGGCTACATTCATGCAGAGTTTAAGTGAGTCATTATAAGCACACGACAAGTGTCAGCTCCAAGTGTTATGAACTCGCTACTTACAAATATTGCCCAGAACCACTGTGCATGTGAACCACCCCCCCACCCCCCCACGAGCTTTCCTTTTCATTGCTTTTAATTAGGTTTGCAGCTTGTTTAGAAATCCCAAATTCTTACCAGATTTTAAAGGAAAATGAACCTTTTAGAAAACTTAAAATGTGAGCTTTTTATTTCTTTAAAAATAAACAGATTTAGAGGTGTTAGTTATGGGACATAATCTTTCATGGTGATTTTCAATTTATAGTAGAAATAGCAGAAATGTAAGCCCCTCTACTTCGTAGTATAGGGGCGTACGTGTTAGAGCTGAGTCCAGGGTGGAATTCCCCTACTGGGCTCCTCTAGAAATTGGAAACGAAATTTTCCCATTTTAGAGTTAAGTTTTAAAACCCATACTGACGGATCAGAGCAGACACAGAGTCAGTCACCTTGAGGGACCAGCCAGGAAGAAGTCACTGCCTTCAAAGAGGGACTAATATTTCCAAGGGAGGTGTCTGGGAAAGCACCTTGCTTTGATCGCTCACTCCCTAAACACCACAGTAGGGAATTCACGGGTCAGGCTGAGGGGAGTTTCCAATTCACTTGACAGCTGTGGTTCTTCTTACAAAACAAGTCCATTGGCATCCAGGTTGCGATCAATTCTGGGTCCCTGAAGAGACGGAGTTCCGGAGCCTGGAGGGCTAAGGATCCGACCCTTGACTCCCATTAATTCACCACAGGGGGCCCAGTGCCGGCTACCAGTTGGCTTTTCCAGATAGAATGTGGCATCGTGGAGCAAGGACGGCTTGCAGACAAGCCCTGAGCTCCTGTGAGTCATCTTCGTAAGTGGACCTTTGACAGACAAGCCTATGATCCCACCTCTTCCCCAGAGTTGGTGATTAGAACACGTGTGATTTCAGCCATTTGCCTCAACTACTTTGCACTGTGGTGTGGACTGAATTGTGTCCCCCCAACCAAGTTCATATGTGGGAGCCCTAACCCTCATGTGATGGTATTTGGGGATGGAGGTAATTAGGTTCAAACGGGCTCACAAGGGTGGAGCTTTCATGGTGGGATTAGGGCCCCTGTAAGTAGAGATGCAGAAAGCTTGCAATCTCTCTCTCTCCACCATGTGGGGGCACAGTGAGAAGGTGATCATCTGCAAGGCAGGAAGAGGGCCCTCCCCTCCCCTCTCTCCCCAAGCTTGCTGGCCCCCTGATAGGACTTCTGGCTTCCAGAACTGTGAGGAATGCATTTCTGTTGCTTCAGCCCCCTGGCCTGTGGTGTTTTGTTTGGGTGGCCCAGCTAATCGGGACAGACCGTGATGCAAGATCTAGTCAGATGGATATGGCCTCGCAGCAAGACCCTTGTCCACAGCCCCGTGGCTGAATCCTTTTTTATGTTTGTGTCCTTCACACAGACTGAGGAGCTTACGTAGTCAGCCCTTTCCCCCTACGGCCAGGCTCCCCAGCCCGGCTCCCTTCCACCACACCCCCCTGCTCTGCTTTATACCTCTGCATCGTTGCTGTTCCAGTTGGTCCTTCCAGTATCTTCTTGAGAGCACTGCCCGGTTCTACTCAGTCTGAGACCCTGCACAAGCACCATCACTCTGGATGCCCAAGATGGGCACAGAACCTTTCTTGACCGATCACCTGATAACCTTACCCTTGCCCAGTGACCCAGACAGAATGAAAGGGAGGCAGACTGCCCACAGTGAAATGAGAAACAGGCTGTAAGGAAGGGACAGAATGTGTATTGCCATGGAGAGAACTGAAGCACGAAAAGAGATGGGGAGGCCAGCCAGGTACAGCAATGGATGGGCGGTTTCTTCTGGGCAGCAGCTCCAATGGCACCTCTTTCAGGGAGCCTTCCAGGATACCCGAATCTAACTATCGCATCCTCTGAGCTCCACCCGCCCTTCTGTCCATTTCCAGGAGCTTCACATAGGACATTGTCTTGTAATGTATTTGTTTTTCTGTCTGTAGCCTCCTCCGGGCCATCAGGACATGGGTGTCTGTGAGTGGTTCATCCTTTATCTCAAACACCAGGTACAACGTCTGGACTACAGTGGATGCTCACTACAATTCTATTTGATTGAATGGAATCCATTTCCAGGCATCCCAGCCCGGTAAGAACCTACCCTTCCTCCCTTTAGATTCTCTCCCACCTCATTCCCCACATGACACTTTCTTCTAACGGGCTCTGACTTCCCCTCCTCCTGGGAGGACTCAGAGAGGGGCATTCAATTCATTACCATTCTTCTCAGCTTCATAAAACCAATGGGCCTGGATATGGCACCCAGTTGTTTCCCTGGGAAGATGCTCCTGCGTTTACCTCTGTGCTCCAGTTTTTAGCTTCCTTAAGTTTCCCTGTGTAGGTGAGGTGTTCTCCATTTGGATTGAGTCTCTGAAGTTCATTGCTCAGACGTGTCACTTTTCGGGTCCCCAGATGATGAGCCAAGTACACGCTCACGTTAACCACTGCCCTCTAGCAAAAATCCTTCTGACGTGTGATTAAAAATCTGTTCCTTGATGCGTAGTGTCTTGCTTTGTCTTTCCCCTTCTCATAATTGTTGACTGCACTCCGAACGTTTGCCGAAGGCACAGGTGGGAGCCATCCTGCCCATGGGAGGTGTATTATTTACGTGCATCTTCACTGTGCAGTTGAGAGCTGATGGTATCGGGCAGGATATCTCTGCGGTTTCTATAAGAGTGTGCAGAGTGGGCGGAAGTGAGACACGGAACTCATCAAACCAGATTCAGGCGGATCCAGCCCTCCGGTATCACGTACAGCTCTCCTCCGCCGCTCTCTGCAAAGCATTCCACGAGTCTGGCTCAAAAATGCTTAAAATGCAAGGTGTATGCTCTCAGACATACACAGGCCACCCAGTGCCACAGACTTTTTAAAGATGCTTCGCGGGCGCCTGGGTGGCTCAGTTGGTTAAGTGACTGCCTTCGGCTCAGGTCATGATCCTGGAGTCCCAGGATCGAATCCCGCATCGGGCTCCCTGCTTGGCAGGGAGTCTGCCTCTCCCTCTGACCCTCCCCCCCCTCATGCTCTCTCTCTCATTCTCTCTTTCAAATAAATAATAGAAAATCTTAAAGATGGTTTGCAGTAGAATTGATGCATAAGTCATGATAATAGAAATAAATCCAAGCCTTGCCCATAAAACACAGTTGGGCATGGGGTGCTAACTTCTGTAAGTGGTTGTATTGCTGCTTTAACAAATTACTATAGTGGCTTAAACAACGCAAGTCTATTACCTTACGGTCTGTAGGTCAGATGTCCTCGGGCTGGAATCAAGGAGCTGCCAGGGCTGTGCCCCTTCCTGGAGGCTCCGGGAGGGAACCTGTTTTCTTGCCTTTTCCAGCTCTTAGGGGCCACCTGTATTCTTTGGTTTATGGCCCCTCCCTCTATCTTCTGGACCAGCAAGGCTGCCTCTCTCTGTGTCTGTCTTCCGGGCTCATATGGTCCTGATGCCCCTGTTCTTTCTCTCTCTTCCACTGATAAGGCCCCGTGTAAGGTCGCTGGGTCGCTTGGATGATCCAAGACCACTCCCATCTTAGAACTGTTGATTAGTAACTTTAATTCCACCCTTTTCCATGTAGCATAACATATTCACAGGCTCCAGGGACTACGGTGGGGACATCTTTGGGGGCTACCATTCTGCCGGGCATCAGTGACCTGGAGCCAGGTGGCGGACATGATGGGGAAGAAGGGGCTTGGATCCACAATCTGGCTTCCCCACTTGCTCATTATACAACCTCTGTATTGGTTTGGGTTCCCAGGGGTCGGGGTGCAAGTAGCTTGATTTGGAAGCGATCCTAGGAAGCACTGTGAGGGAGTGGGGACATTGGTCAGGTGGGGGGCGCTAAAGGGGATGTGCCAGGAGCAGGTTGTCACTCTTAGAAGAAAGACTGGGTGGAAAACACTCCTCAGACCATCCCACTGACGGGCAAGGAAGCCTGTCATTCCTCAGGGTTAACCCTCCAAGATCGGACCCCAACTCTCTGTCCTGCAGGCATGCTGGCTGAGCCTGCTTTCATGGCCTGCAGACACCCCTGAGGTGGGACACACAGGGAGCTGTCCCCTATCGGCAGGTGGCTCCTGATGGGCCAGGAGGACAGTGGGGGAGGGGGGACATGGGCACCAGTTGTCACATTCCCTGAGCCTCAGTGTCCTCAGCTGTAAATGGAGGACGATCATGATTGTACCTACATCCAGGTTGGCGTGAGGGGTGAGTCGGACAATATGTGGAAATTAGTATAGTGCCTAGTACCCAGGAATGTAAGTTGTGCTTATTCTTTTGCCTCCCTGGCTGTGTGGCCCAAGAGAAGTTGCTTTACCTTTTGCTCTGACTCAGTTTCCTCACCCGTGACCTGGGGGAAGTTTGCTTATCCATACCACGGGTACCAGCGAGTGTTAGGCAGGGGAGAGGCTAAGGGAAAAAAGCAGACACTGTCTCTGTGCTCATGGCCTTTCCAAACCTGCCCAGAGAGAATCAGATCCCAGAAGGGACAGGAAGCTACAGCTGAGGTGAGTGTTGAGCACCCCATGGCATGAGGGCACACGACGCTTGACCATCGGTCAGGAGGGTCAGGAGGGAGCGATGGGGACAAAAGAAGGAAGGAGAGCTGTCTGGGCAGCATCAGCAGTGTGCATGCATTTCCTGAGCCTCACCAGGGAGTGAAGGGGCCTGGCTGGAGGGCCAACGGGGCATCCTCCCATAGATCCCATAGATCCCATCACTCTTTTTTTTTTTTAAGATTTTATTTATTTATTTGAGAGCGAGAGAATGAGAGAGAGAAAGCACGAGAGGGAAGAGGGTCAGAGGAAGAAGCAGACTCCCTGCTGAGCAGGGAGCCCGATGCGGGACTCGATCCCGGGACTCCAGGATCATGACCTGAGCCGAAGGCAGTCGCCCAACCAACTGAGCCACCCAGGCGCCCAGATCCCATCACTCTTGCTGTCTGCATTCCAGGAGCATAGGGGACCCTAACTCTGCCTGCAGGCCTGCTGGTCCCTCCATCTGGCCCTCTTGATGGAAAGTTTGCTTCTGCTCCTCCCCCCTCCCCCATGCCGCCTCCTGGTGGATTTGCTCCACCACAAACACGCTATCCAGTAGCAATAGAAGGTAAATGTGTGTTCTGGCACTGAGTACCCCAGAGGAATGCGTGCCAATCCCTGACCTCTAGCAGCTCCAGGGGAGACGGGCACAGAAGCAACTATGTTTCTATGATGGTCTGTGTTGTGGGTGGAATGAGGCGGGCCAAGTGCACACAGGAGCTATGGATGCTACGGGGAAGGGCAGGGACTGGGGAGACCCAGGGGCTGACACTGAGCCATGATGCCCTTCCATGATTCTGAACTTCTTCTGAGTGCAACAAAATGGAGTGAGTGCCTACTCTTTACCCAGCCGTGAGCTAACTATGGAGGTCACAAGGACAAGAGAGATTCTGTCCATGGGGGGCCACAGGCTAAGAGGAAAGAAGACACAGAGAGAAGGAACCTCTGTGAGGTGTGGCTAGGACCCTAATGGGGCGTGAACAGTGCTCTGGTCACCCTGAGGGGCTGCACCGAGGATATGTCTACATCCTCCCCGAAGAGGGGTTCCTTCAGGGAAGAACATTGCCCATTCATCATCACCAGAGCCGATTCCTGGACCCAAGGTAGATGTTGAAGAAATTTCTATTAAATATGGCACTTACCTGAGACAGTTAAAAATGAACAATTGGTAAAGAATAGGTATCTTTTCATGTGAATTTTGATTCCTAGATTCTAAGTACCTTCAGACTTACTGGAATATAGATTCTGCAAGTTGTACTCAAAACAAATCAGCTTTAGGTTTGAACCACTGATGGTAGGCTGTAGTAAAGTAATGATAGAGAATAGTTAAAACAGGTTTGTCAGGTCATAAATATTTTACTTGCCAGGCTCAGCAAGCTGCGGGTAGACACTTGCCCTAATAAGTAAGTATTGATTACATTCTAGCCTGGAATCAAGACACATAATTGATGGTTTAAAGATTTGAGGAATCCCATGCTACACATGAAGACAGAAATTACTCAGGTAACAACATTAGAGGGTACACTCATTTTATTTCAAAACTCGAGTATAACCCGGGTTACCGTATAAATTAAAATCAAACGTGGTGTGCTGGCCAATTTGCACCAGTTGGAGAGCTTGACATAATGGAGCTGCACAGAGGCGGGGAATTGTGGAGTTGGAAGGATCCTTGGGCTAATCCACTCTAGTTTCATGCTAACATATGCACATTCTCTAATATCCAACTTACAACCATCCATTTGTGAATGCTCCCACTCATGGGGTGTTCATTTCTGTTTAGAGCAGCAGAAAGAAAACTCTGAGCACGCACGTGTCAGGATTGTATGGTTCAGTCTAGGGGCCTTGGCACATCTCCCTCCCCCTTCCCACGACCATCGCATAAGGGAAGTCCTTGCTGGGGGCACCATCGTGACCTAGCCTATGGGAATCGTTTTGCTGGCCCGGCATGGGGTATCAGTCCAGGAGACTCCATGACTAATAATTACATTGTGGGGCAGTGTGGATTACACAGGAATGTAGTTTTGAGGAGGAAACCTGGTGCGGAATCTACACAGCACCATGATTGCCTGAGCTTTACCAAGCTGCCAGACTCATAGGTTGGGAGGGATATCTCGGTGTAGATGGATTGACACACACAAGGAATTACACAGACCAAAGAAGATTGCCCTAAGTTTGGTCAGATATCAGCTACCTGTGGCCTCCTAGGTAATCAAGAGCCTGTGCCTCGGCCAGGTATTTATAGCATTTTTGTCCTCTTCACATTGGCAGGACCAGAAGCCATAAGGAACCTTTCTCTTAAGGCGCCTTGACCTCTCTGAAGGGCAATGCAGCTTCACCTCAGTGACCACAGGTGACTGAGATGGGGAGAGGTGGGGGTGGCAATTTTGTAGTAACAGAGGCCACTGGTCGTGGCGATTTTCTAAATAGAACTCAGGAAAAGCTGCCATATTCAGGACCCAAGTTCAAACGAACAGGAGATCAGTCATTTTGAGATGAGATCATCCTGGTTTGGGTAGACCCTAAATGCAATGACAAGTGTCCTTATAAGGGAGGAGAAGGGTTGAAGACCCACAGATGAGAAGGCCAGGCAACAACAGAGGCAGAGACTTGGAGTGATGGATCTACAAGCCCAGGAATGCAAGGGTTGCTGGAAGCCACCAGAAGCTCAGAGAGAGGAGTGGGACAGATTCTCCTTCAGACCTTCCAGAAGGAACCAACCTTGACAACACCTTGATTTCAGAGTTCCAACCTCTGCTGCTGTGGTTTTAAGCTCCCCAGTTTGTGGTAATTTGCTACAGCAGCCAAAGAAAGCTAATATACCTCCCAAGACACGCGTTTACTGCCCACTGACATCCAGCACTCTCTTTAATCTTGTGGTCATTTTGCAGCTGGGGTATAATTATATGGACCTGCCAGGGAAACCCGATGTTTACCTAATGCTGACCTTTGAGAGGCATTGCCCTTGATGCCAAAAGATTAAGAGTGCCTGGGAGGCTCCTGGGTGCCAACAGGCAGATGAACTCTGTTACAGGGAGTATGAAATCCAAGTGATTGAACAAGACCGCTGAGAACGAACTCCTAAAAACCAGAGGGCATTTTCCACGTGCAGGTTCATTGTCACCAACTCTCCTGATAACCAGCTGCCTGCTGCATGCGGTGGGTTCTTGTGGTAGTGGCGGTGGGGGTATAATGGCAAGCTTGGCTATTTAGTAAATGAACTCTGAAATCTCAGTGGCATAAGACCGGTTCAGAACGTCTGACTCACGTCACAGGTGCTACTGGTGGGGCGGCTGGACTCTCTGGAAGAGGTGACTCAGCTTTCCGGGCTGGTCCCACCAGCACCTCAGTTATCTTGGACTCTTTGTTTTCAGTCCTGTAGAGGAACATGGGGACACAGAGAAGGGACATCCTCTCAGGACTGCCCCGTTTTCACTCAGGTTACATTGGCAGCATCAGTACCGTGGGCCCACCCCAACCCAAGTGTGCAGGGGGCATGGAGACTCTGCCTCGGTGGAACTGGAAGGAGCCAGGAGCCGGTACGCAGTAGGGAGTAGGCACGAGCCGTCAGCTGCTCTTGAGATGTTGCAAGGCCCATGACCACGCGGCCAGCAGCCATGCAAAGGCTGGTCCGTTAGCTTAAGTTTCTATAAATTATCCAGGACCTCTTGGACCGCAGGAAGATCATGGCTACTGATAGGTGTCCTAGAAATGTGACAGATTGAACTTCAGGCCACACATCATGTCTCGTGAATACCTGGGCCCCATGAGCAACCAGCTGGCATCACTGTGTCCCTTCTGGTACCACGTGCTGGCAGAGGCCATGGCAATATTCATTTCGTGCAGATATGTGCATCTTTCCTCTGCGGCTCACCCTCTCTGCTGGGTCCAGCAACTACACGTGGGAGAGCAGCCTCTCATGTGTTACATTCTACCTCCTTTGATGTGGAGACAGTGGCTTTATTCCCTGCTGCTCAAAATGTGTCCACAGACCAGCAGCAACACCAGGGAGCTTGCTGAGATGCAGAAGTTTGGGTCCTACCTAGATCTCACAAGGGAGATTGCATTTTAGCAAGCCGGTAGGCGAGTCCTATGCACACTGCCATGTGAGAAGCAGTGATCTATAGAATTTGTTCATGCCAGAGCCAATTGACAAGAACGATAGGTCCATATCTAACTGGAATGGTGTGGATCAAATCTTACAGGGGTACCAGGCAGACAAGAGTTAAATTAAAATCTTCAGGTTAAGGTCAAGATACAAAGGCCTATGTGCACAGCAGAGAAGAACAACTCAGAAGCCAAGGGTCAGCGTCCTTTTTACAGCCATTGAGTCCTTGATGGGATTATAATGTGAGTCCCTTCTAGGGGTACGAGAGTGTCACATATTCATGCATGGGGCTGGTATTCAAACACTTTCATTTGTCCAAGAGCCTGAAATTAGGACAAGAGCCCTGAGTTACTGTGAAACTAACTTGTTGCAAGGTAGTAAAGAGCAACATTGAAATGCTGACATGGAATTAATTCCTGTTCCTGGTAGTGTGCAAACCTAAGACCGAAAAAAGGAAGGAAGAGGTGTTAGAAATTCTTGATCAATAGATCTGGCTGGTTCTTTTCTCTCAGACCTGCTCAACCCTTGAATTTTACCAAAGGAAACCTCAAATGTGATTGTGGCACTGGAGAGCCCAGCTGTGGCAATTAAGGCGGATAACAGAAGCTCAAACAGAGTCCTCATTAATAACTTAATTAAATATGCTCGGGACATCATTTTCCTTGACTATTCAAATTTAGTGGTTGAAGAATAACTCTGCTGGGTACAAAAATATAAACTGATATAATTTATCATTTCATCGAGCTGAATAGAAATAAATGTGTTAATAAGGATCCTTGAGGATGAAACCAGCTACTTGTTAGATAAGCTTTACATTTGGGGGTTTTTTCCTATTAAAAAATTGAGATTTAAGTCATATAATATAAAATTCATGGTTTTGAGGTGGGCAACCCAATGATTTTTAGTACATTCACCGTGTTGTATAACCATCATCACTGTCCATTTCTAGAATACTTCCATTATCCAAAAAGAAACCCCATACCCATTGGCCGTCATCCCTGTGCCCCCACTCTCCACCCCCTGCCAACCCTTAATCTACTGTCAGGGAGCTAATAAGTTACTGAAATGGAATGATACTGGTGTTCACTTGTTGAGCATCTCCAATGGATATAGGCTCAGAGAAGTTAAGAAACTGCCTCCAGGTCACACAGCAATGATATGTCTGAGCTACAGTTTGAATCTACATGTCTGATTCCAAAACTACCCACTGCTCTGCAGTTACACCATGCTGTATCTTCTGGCATTTTCCTTTTTTTCTTTTTTAATTAATTTATCTATTTTACAGAGAGAGAGAGAAAGAGCGTGAGAGCATGCGTGTGCATGTGAGCGGGGGGAGGAGCAGAGAGAGAGGGACAAGCAGACTCCGTGCTGAACACAGAGCCCTACATGGGGCTCCATTTCACAACCTTGAGATCTGAGCCGAAATCAAGAGTCGGATGCTTAACCGACTGAGCCACCCAGGTGCCCCATCTTCTGGCATTTTCCTTAATTCACACTGTATTTCTCATTTTAAGGAAAAATCACCTATGATGGTGACGTGTAGATCTCCAAGTTTGTCCTAGCCATGAGATGTGACTTGCTTCGCTTCCAGGTTGGCAGGCTTATTTTCCTGCATCCAAACATGTATGCCAATATCAGAATGGCACGGACCGAATGTCAGGATAGCATTTCAGCACTGATTTTCACCTTGAAACTCAGCAAAACGCTGTGTGATATTGACAAGACGTGGGTCCCCATGAACACAGAAGGCTGAGTGGAGAGTGGGTGCAAGGCCGGATGAAGAATGTGGGGCACAGGCAGCTGCCACCAATGCCCCTGTTTCTTGGTGGATTTGCCATAGTTCATGGTTTCCTCGGTGTCTCAAACCCATTTAAACTCAGAAATTCGGGGCGCCTGGGTGGCTCAGTCGGTTAAGCGTCTGCCTTCGGCTCAGGTCATGATCCTGGGGTCCTGGGATCAAACCCCGCGTCAGGCTCCCTGCTCGGCGGGAAGCCTGCTTCTCCCTCTCCCACTCCCCCTGCTTGTGTTCCCTCTCTCACTGTGTCTCTCTCTCTGTCAAATAAATAAATACAATCTTAAAAAAAAATAAACTCGGGGCGCCTGGGTGGCTCAGTCATTAAGCATCTACCTTCGGCTCAGGTCATGATCCCAGGGTCCTGGGATCGAGCCCTGCATCGGGCTCCCTGCTCCGCGGGAAGCCTGCTTCTCCCCCTCCCACTCCCCCTGCTTGTGTTCCCTCTCTAGCTGTCTCTCTCTCTCTGTCAAATAAATAAAATAAAATCTTAAAAAAAATAAATAAATAAACTCAGAAATTCAGGTTCATGTTACCTCAATTCACTGAAACTGATCATTATGGGTTGATTTTTTTTTTTTTTAAGATTTTATTTTTAAGTAATCTCTGCACCCAGCGTGGGGCTCGAACTCACAACCCTGAGATCGAGAGTTGCACGCTCCACTGACTGAGCCAGCCAGGTGCCCCTGTTATGGGTTGACTTGTATCCCCCTGCTATGAATGTGACCTTATTTGCAAATAGAGTCTTTGCAGATGATCGAGTTAAGATGGGGTCATTAGAGTTGACCTGGATCTACTCTGACTGCGTTTTTATAAAAAGGGGAGATTTGGACACAGAGAGACACACACAGGGAGAAGGCCACGTGAAGATTGGTGTCACATTGTCACAAACTGAGGAATGCTAAGGACGGCCACAAGCCACCAGCGGCTAAGGCAGAGGCCTGGAGCAGACCCTAGCCTCACAGCCACAGGAGGAACCAGCCCTGCCCACACCTTGATCTTGGACTTACGGCCTTTGGAACTGTGACAATTAATTACTATTGTTTAAGCCCCTCTATTTGTGGTCATTTGTTATGACAACCCCCAAAACCAACACACCAATGGACAAACCAAAATAGCGACGGATTAGTTTGCAATTAGAGCTACACCTGCCCAGGAGACATTTATTTGTGTCTTCTGTCCATGACAGTCATCAGCAGCCACACTGCTTATGGAAGGTGCCACGTATGTGTGGCCACTGTCTTCTGGAAGGGCTCTGGTTTGCAGGCTTTCGTGGCTGCTCTGGGCCCTTCAGCTGGGCACTGTTCTTCCCCTGCATTGACTGCCTTACCCAAATCCAACCCTCGCCCAGACTCTGTCCAGTCTCCTTAAGCTTACTTCTCATGTCCTGATTCTCCGCCACAATGAATTGACTTTATAATCTGACTCTTACAGGGAAACCTATTTCCTTTATTTACATTTTTATGGGGGGGGTGTCTTCTGTTCTTTTCTAATTTTCTTATCACTTTTTTCTGAAAACTAAGAGTCATTCATCCTTCAAATTATTATTCCTAAAACCAGTGACTGTTCTCAGCTCCAGGACTTAGAAGTGAGACCTGTGAAAACGTTTAACCCCTGTGGCAAAAGGGATTTTGTGGCTGTGAGTAAGTGAAGGATCTTGAGATCGGAGGTTATGCTGGCTCATCTGGGTGGACCTAAGGTCATTGCAAGGCCCTCACAAGTGAGGCAAGAGGGTCGCAGTCACACGGGGAGATTTGAAGATGCCATGCTGCCAGTTTTGACAATGGCAGGTGGCCTCCAGGAGCTGGACGAGGCAAGGGATAGATTCTCCCCTAGACTGTCCGGAAAGAACACAGCCTTTGCTGACACCTTGATGTTAGGACTTCTGATTTTAGAACTGTAAGATAATAACATCTGTGTTGTTTTAAGCCACTAAGTTTGTGGTCACTTGTTACAGCAACAACAGGAGGCTCATACTTAGGGGGAGATAGACAGTCAAGAAGTAATTGAAGAAAATCTGTATTATTTATCTATACGCATATATATTATATGTATATTATGTCCCTGGTGACAACCGAAGATGTCTCAGGACATTGCCATTGTGTTTTGGAAGCCAAAATTGCCCCCTGTGGAGAGTCGGTGCTCTAGAGGGAGCTGACTGACGTGGCTCAGGCACGAGCCAGCTGGTTCCCCAGCGTGATGCCAAGTCAGGGTTGGGAGGCTCCTAAGGAACGCATGGCCCCGACGCTTGCATTCAGGAAGCAGCGGCAAAGCATCATCAGGAACTCACTAGAAAAGCAGACTCTCAGGACACCCCCGGCGCCAGCAAATCAGGACCTGTGATGTAATGGGAACCCCAGATGGGTGGGAGAGGCACTGGTTTGGAGCGCTCTCCTGCGATCTCTCCTCGGTGGTGGGGACGCTCCCCCAGTTACAAGCACATTGATTTCACGGATATGGTGGAACACTCTCCACGTGCCAAGTCTTGGTTCTGGGCTGTGAAGGGCTGCCTCGTCGTTCTGAAGTCAGACCGCCTGACTGTTTCCAAGTCCGTGAAACGAAGGTGGTGATAAAATAGTCCCTATCCCGTAACCTCTATTTCGAGGCACAAATAAAACATCCACCCAGCAGACTCGGCTCGCTGCTGGGCACTCCATGAATGTTCAGTCTTTGCTACTGTGTTTATCTATCTACCCATCTGTTTTTCTGTCTGTGTATTGAAGGCAGGCAATCGGTGTAGGCGGGATGAACAGACCTACCTCCTGGGCTTTTGGAGAGGATTATATGAAGTGAGTCTGTAAAGTGCTTAATTCCTAGTCTAGCATAAAACAAACACTCCGCGAATGGTTGCAACTAATATTATCTTCATCTTTTCTTCTCAGAAAACCCTGGTAAAGGGCTTCACAGTTAACAGTGTTCTCAGCTGCTTACTTGGACTTACACTCGAGGTGTGCCTCCTCTCCTGGCCAGAAGGGCTGGCTTTGAAGGACCTGAGCTCACTGGTGGTAATTGTTCAACCAGGAGCCAAGCGGTCAGTCCCTCCATTCCGCCAGTCGGGGACAATCGAGGCTGGTCTCCATCTGCCTGTGATCTGTTGGCACAGAGGTCATGGAGCAATTTCCCCCACACAACAGCTCTTGTGGGGAGCCCTAAAGGTTCTGTACAATGAAGGGTTGGTGGTGGTGTCTGAGGGAACTTGTTAGTTGAGAACTTTTAGCTGCAAGTAACTGAAATCCCAAGTAAAGGACATTTTACTTTCTCGCGGTTAATTTTATTTTCCCACGGAACCGCAAGTCCTGAGGTGAGGCTGTCCGGGGTTGGTAATTTTAGTAATTTGGTGATGTCATCTGAGACCCAGGTTCCTTTTCTATGTCCCTCCTGCCATCCTTGGTGTGTGAGTTGGCTCTCGTCATGGCGTCAGGATGGCTGCCACCACTCCAGGCATCACATCTTTATTCACTGAAATTCAGAGGCAGCAAAGGAGAGCTATATGATCCTTGTGTCCAACTTTAAAAAATAAGGAAGATTTTCCAAAGCCCATCCACTTACTCCTCTTCAAGAAACCTTTCCCTTCAGTCTCATGACCCTTCCTAAACAAATCACGGGCAAGAAGAATGGATTAATTTTATGGCTCAGACCCATCTCCCCATAAGCGGAGTATGGAGTCACTTTCCTTGAGCACATAGCCACGAGGCAGAAGATACTCCCAAGCAAAACTGGGGTTCTGCCAGCAAGAAAGGTGAGAGAGGCCTGGATTTGTGTGGGTTACCCACAGTGCCTGCTTCAGAGGATTTTACCCCCATCAGACTCTTCAGCTCCTGATTCCTTCACCCCGATGTCTTACTCAAATAGAGGCAAGAAGAGTAGAATTAAGGCACCAAGTGAATTTCTGGGGGAGGTGGTCATTTTCAAAACTTCTGCAAGAAATTCCTATCTCTACGGGAGCAAACTGATTCCAAGACAGATTACACAACACTCTTGGGTTCATGGGGGTCCACGCTAGGGGAGAGAAGCAGTGTGAGGTAAGAAGGGGATTCTGAGACTGCACAGGATCAGCCCCTCGGATGATCCCCAGCCCCAGATGTCAGAGTGGGAGAAGACATTAAGGAGCCATGCCAGCCATATCATGAAATATCTGATGGGCATGGAGGATGGGGCGCCACATGTGGGGTCACCGGGACTGGGGCCAGCAGCTGTGGCCGCCATGCTGAGCCCAGCTTCCAGAAGGACACTTCCACGAGCGGTCAGGGTGGGAAAGGAGAAAGTGGAGGAGAGTGGCTGTTACTGTTAGCACAGTGATGTTAGCACATCCGTCCCAAGGAAATCTCAGGAAGAGCTGGAGAAGGGGATCCAGGGAAGACCGGGGGTCTGCAAATTGTACGCACCAAGACAGAGTGACATGTTTTACTCCAGGGCGAGTGTGGCACGGAAAATGTGAACTTGGTTGAACTAAGGACTTTCTTTTTGGTGAAACAGGAAAGTTTAGCGCTGGAGTCAAGCGCCTCACTTGATACTTTAGCCTTGATTTACCACCTAGAATGTCAGCCATCTGAAGACCAGGATCATGTTCCAAGTCTGCCTGGCACACCTGCCTAGTGGAGTGTCCCCAGCATAACAGGAGTCACAATTATTTCCAAATATGTGTGTGTGTGCGTGAGCGCGCATGTGTGTGTGTGTGTGTGTGTGTATATATATATATATATATATATATTTTTTTTTTTTTTTTTTTTTAAGTAGGCTCCACACCCAATATGGGGCTTCAGCTCACAACCCTGAGATTAAGAGTCTCATGCTCTACCGACTGAGCCAGCCAGGTGCCCCTCTTTGCAGATATTTTTAACAGCCTTTTTTACATGATGAATATGACATCCCAGCACACTGCAAATTACGTAGCACTGCAAAAGTTCATCTGTGTAATAGTGGGCTCAAATATTTATGAAATAAGCGTCGCAGTTGTCATTACTTACCGTGATGACTTTTAAATTATACATTGAAATCATTTTAGCTTTATGAGACATGGGCAGTTGAAATTAATTGAGCAGGGAGTTGGTGTTTAAGGAGTGATAACAATCATGCGTGGCCATTAGAAGGAGAAGCCTGCAAAGGACAGCGATAAGGAGGTTAATTTTCCTCAAGAGTCACTTAATGGACACTCGCGCTAAAGTTTCTGTGTCCAGAAACTCACAAGGAGAGATGTTTCCCTCCAGGAAGTCTGCTTTGGTTTACTCTGGAGGTGGATGTTTTCTCATCAGCGAAAATGAAGAGGGAACGTGGGGGCAGTTGAGCTTGTCCCTAACAACAGGAGGAACATAATGTCCCGGAAGCTAGAGTTGGCACAGGAGAGAAGGGGCCACAGTCCAGGCCTGCTGTGCCAACCTGGCACGCGTCTGGACCTGCCGTGTGCATGGTGCTTTCCCACCTAGTATCTCATTTTATCTCTGAAAACACCCTGAGGGACGGGCAGGGCCAGCATCCTCAGCCTCACGAAGGACTCTGGTAGAGAGTTCGATGTCAAGACCACATTCCAAAGCAAGAACACTGATACCCCATGTCCCCCCCTCCCCAGGGTCTGTAAATGCCCCTGTGTGAAGTGGGGAGGCATTGCACCCCCCAAACAGTCTTTTGAAAGGAAATACTGGAAATAAAATTATTCGTGGACAGAACGTGGTACCAGAGAGCTTGTGTTTTCCTAGACCCTAGATTGTGCTCTCGAGGGAGGGAAGGCAAGGCTCTGGGCTTGGGGTCAGGTATGTCAGTGGTGGTGGGTGTGAGTTCTGGGGCCAGGGTGGAGATAGGGCCCTCCCCGGCAGGAGGGTGCAGGAGGGTGGCCCTGCAGGCAGGACACCAGCCTCCATCCTCCACTCCCTGAAATCAGATTCCTGGCTGCCTTCAATGGCTGGCCTTCCCACTCCAGGAGCAGCAGACTGGGGGCCACCGGGAGCTCAGCCTCTGGGGCTCAGGGACCTGGGGCTCCACCCGGCGCTCAGAGGGCATTCTCGAATCTCTTCCCCTCCGTCTCATCTGTAAGTGCAGATACAATCAAGTGATTCATTTATTTGTTAATGAATTGATCTGTTGGTGCTCTTGGGAGAAAAACAAAAAAAAACCCCAAAAAACAAGCAGATCAAGCCCTCAGCGTGGTTATGGAGTCCTGCACACGGTGAGCCCTCAGTGAAGGTTGGCGATGGCTATAGTCACGATGATGATGCAGGACTAACGGGGAATAGAAATAGAGCGGGACAGAAATACTTCACATGACTATGTTACAGTAATTTTAATGGATAAATGCCGAAGAGATGCTTGTCCCCTCAAACCTATGTACAAATGCAACCTCTGAAAAATAACCTGGTTCGGTTCTCTCTCCCATGGCTTGCTGTCACCCTCCGAGGAGAATGCACCTGCTGTGATGCTCTCATTAGAAGTTAATGCCCGGTGCCACAGGTCGGACCATTCGAAGAAGACCACTTCATGTTCTGAAACCCGAGCTGGGGTTAAACCACATAGCTCTTTTATTCTCACATCTTCTAATCTTGGCCAAGAAGCAACACGCCACTTTCTCAGAAGCCCTCAGTCTGCCATCTCCTCTAAACGGAAGCGGCCCCATTCTCCATAAGAAGTTGTGCAGAACAAATGTATGAAGTGGTCCAATGTCTTGCGTGAATGCTATTCTTCAGAGGTCTCAACTAAGCCAGGGGAGCTGGTGGAAAAGGCTGTTTAAGGAGAAGTGACCATGGACGAGGGGTGTAAGTTCGAGGAGAGAACAGAAAAGCTCTCACGTCAGCTGACGCAGCAGAGCATGTTTCCTGGCGGGCGAATGCCGGTCATGGGCATCAGCTGAGCGCTCGGAGGCAGAGCTGGGAATGGAGAGCACGGGCCAAGCGCTGTTAAGTTGGACGGCGGGTCAAGTTCTGGGTGTGTTCTCACCTCCCTTTCACACCATCACACCTTAGATCTCTGCTCTTTGCACATAACTTGCCTCTCCTCGCTACCCCACAGATGGGACAGCGGAACAGTCTGTGATGTTGGTACCATAAAATAAGGGTTTCAGTCTTGGCTTCTTCTGATTTCTAGTATTTTTAGTCCTCTGGAGAGCACAGACCCCCAAATAGTTTTTCAAGATTTTTCAGGTTTTGGGACTTAGAAATGGCACCTGTGCCCATTCTGATGCCATCTGGCTCCTAAACGTCAGCTTCTACAGCAACGGGAATGATACAAATCTAGCCTTGCTCATTTTTTAAAAATAAAAACCACTAGGTTCATAAATGTTTTATTAGGTGTAAGAGTACCAATGTCCTTCTCCCAAGTCACAGCAATGATTCATCTCATGACATGATCTTGAAGAAGATATTAATATTTTGTCCATTTTCAACTTAACTAAAACACTTCATGAGAAATCGTTTATTTTGCATAACGCCCATTTTAAAGTTTACGACTGAAACTAACCCACAAGAATTCAGTCTTTCAGCCCATAGGTACTGAGCACGTATTCTACGCTCGATGTGACTTGGGGCCACCAGCTATCAAAGATCCATGCCTTACTCTGGGGGGGTGCTCAGAGGCTGGAGGGATGGGGTGTCTGAGCCACGGACTCCATAGTCCCCCACTCAGCCCCGCACTGCTCTGGAAGGGAAGACCACACGCCCAGATGGTGTTAGAATGTACAGCTGCTGGCTTGACCCCACTCTGGCCTGGGCCTGGGGTCTGCAGCCTTGGTTTCAGAGGGTAAGGACACCAAGAGGTGTGGTTAAAAGGGAGATTGCAGGGACCTCACACAAAGACGTGTGGTGAGGTTGAATTACTCCTTCCACAGTTTGCTGGCAGCCCATAATCAAAGCTAAAGCTGCAGAGCCCGTGTTCCCTGCCAGGCCCTTTGCGAGCACCTCGCTGAATTATTGTGTGTTATATCCTCCCCAGCAACCATGATGATCCCATTTTACATATGGGGAAATTGAGGCTCAAGAGGCTAAGGACTGTTGAGTAAAATCATGGGGCCCTAAGCATTTGAGCTGGAATGTGAAACTGGATCCTTTTGTCTCCAGAGCTGAGACCCAGCCAGCACCTGGTTTTGTTGCTAACTATCTGCCGAGTGTCTCCAGGAGCGTGTGTGCATTGAACCTGTCAGAGTGCTCCTGATTCTGCCCCCATCACTTTTTCTCCAGAGGGTGGGCCTTTTCCCAACAGCGCGTACAAAGCAGGATGGTTTTATGGCGCCTACTATGTCAGAGGACTCAAGTCTTGCATTCTTGTTGTATATCTTGATGGTTTAGCCTGGACGGGAGCAGAGGAAGCCAAGACCGTGAGCGGCTTTGTGACTACTGTTGTTATATTAGCGCACAGCTACTTCCAATTTTACACAATCTTATAATATTTTGGAAGTGATTAACAGTCATGACCTTTTCTTCATAAGGTAGGCTCTCCACCCAGTGTGGGGCTTGAGCTCATGACCCTGAGAGCAAGAGACACGTGCTCTATGGACTGAATCAGCCAGGCGCCCCAATCATGACCTTTTTTTTTTTTTTAAAAGATTTTTTTTTTAATTTATTTATTTGAGAGAGAGAGAATGAGAGAGAGAGAACACATGAGAGGGGATAGGGTCAGAGGACGAAGCAGACTCCCTGCCGAGCAGGGAGCCCGATGCGGGACTCGATCCCGGGACTCCAGGATCATGACCTGAGCCGAAGGCAGTCGCTTAACCAACTGAGCCACCCAGGCGCCCAATCATGACCTTTTTAATAACTGGGAGGCTGAGGCCAGGTGAGGCATCGAGGCCGTCTTCCTGAAGGATCTCTGAGGACCATGGAGTGGCACCCTGTCAGGGGGACAGGCATCCAGCCCTCGCACTCCTTGGCTCAGGGCAGAGCTAGACGCTTCAGCCAGAAAAGCAGAGATTGGCCCAGCCCCATTAGGGCCCCAGAGACCATCTCGTGAGCCATTCCCTCACTCAGCAAAGAAGGCCTAGAAAGAGGGGCAACTCGAAAAAACCACCCAGACAACTTCCCCACACGTTTGATTGTATAAATAATTTATTTCTGTTCACAGCATCATATATGCATATAAAAGGGAACAGGAACAGAAGAATGTTCAGGACAGAGAATTACAGCAGTAGAAACGAAAACTGAAACCAGGAGACATCGTCCCAACACCATGACAGAGAATCTGTGAAGAGAATCCGTTTGAAACAAAATCGGCCTCCCTGTGTCTATGAGAAACAATTTCAAAAGCTCACGTGGGGAGGCCAACTTCCTCGGTGTGAAACCCATTCATTCTCCAAAGGCCAGGAGGTATAATAAATCACTGATGATATGTAGGAGAGAACTCCCCCAGGACCACTCCAAGGTGATCTGATGTGCGCTTCCTCTGTTTGGTCAGAGACAAAAATGGGCTATTATTAGGTCAAACATGACAGAAATCAACTGAGACTCTTAACTATTAGTGGACACACCACAGGGCTTTACTGCACAATTACGAACAGCTGACTGCACCCTTAAGTCTTGATAATGCAAAACCCAAAATCATGTCGCTTCATTGGTTAAGCATGACGGGATCTGAACAGTGATCTCGAACCTAAGTATGGTTAGCACGAGATGGTGACAGTATTTGGCATTGGCAATGTCACAAAATAAATATATTATTCTCTCAATAGTGTGGAACTACCAAAATGTCAAAGTGCATAAGAAATTGTTACATGTGAAGAAAATAAAGGAAGATGGATTTTTTTTTTTAATAACTCTATACAGAATCTTCAGATGATGGGACCAGCCCATTTAGAAATCAGTGACTATGCTGTCGATATGTAAACCGAAATCCTGCAGGCTTTCACACTTCGTTAGCTCTCTTTTCTCTACTGAGTTCCTACAAAAAGACCAGCATTGGAGAGGTACCAAATTCACCGACAAAAGATAAAAGGAAGATGGGCTAGGTTTCCTCTTTTCCAATATTTCCTATAAGAATTGGGTTTCAAGCAGGAAGCCAGGACTTCAACCTCTGGTTCTTAAATTAACTTTCTGAGTGCAATGGACAATAGGCATGGATTTATAATTTGACTAACTCACATGCCCAAGCATGATCATGCCCAATTTCTATAGGCCTCCTTCGTAAAAGAAATTTCTCATAGTGAGGGGAGGGGGCGATACACATAATTCTACCTGTAAACATGAATTTTTAGAGGAAATAAAAATCAAACAGTTAAATGTTAAGTTTCCCTTTTGATACTGTGTTTCAGGGTAAATGACATCTTCTGCAAACCAAGACTCAGTCCTGATTATAAAGGATTTTTAAATTACATTATTAAAAATATGTATTTATTCTTCTTTTGCTTTATCTATTTTCCAAAGCCTCTTTCAAGTAAACTGTGAAGTGCCTGAGTACAGTGATCATTACATCACACGCTTTCTTTTATCTCAAGCACTCATTGTCTGCATTTGCTACGAAGGCCAGTTCCCACAAGAATGGATTAGGAAGGACCTCATCCTTGTGCTTTTCCTTCGCTCTTAAATCCATGCAACGAGGTCGGCTTTTGCAACAAGGTGGGGTTTTACTTTTTGGTGCATGACATCAAATACTCTAACGAGACATTTCTAATGAAATACTTAAACCAGATAGGCCACAATGAACCAAATTAGAAATCTGAACATGTTGCCACTTGCAGCGTAAAGGGATCTAAAAGGGCAGAGCAAAGTCTTTTTTTTCCCCCCCCTAAGGTGAATATTTCCAAGGTGAGTATTCATTTGTAGAATTTTTTAAAAAACATGTCTGAAAACCAAAACCCATCATCAGGCGGTTAGTATTACAAGAGGCATCCCTGGCAAAAACCATCTTGCATTTCAGCACACATCTGCAGCTGGTGTGCTTACACAAACCAATCAGTAGGCTAAGAGATTTTCAGATTCCACACATATGGGTCTAGGTATTTATGCCGATTACACAGTACAGAGGGAGGTCCCTGTATCTACACATACACCCCAACCAGCATTTACGCCAAGAGCCTTACCCTTTAAACACCTTTAACTATCCTGCAAACAGTAAATACATCATTTGCCACCACCTCCGACAGTTTCTTTTTTTAAAATTTTTATTGGTCTCTTTGTGTGATAATGACCTACACATGGACAGTGTCCAAACCCTCTGGAAGATGTCTGATTCCAGGCTGAAAAGCAGTTCTCAATCGAACTGGTCTTCCGTAGCCACCATAAAGCACCAGGAAAGGGGCATCTTCGCGGCCATTCACCAGCCAAGGCCAGCGGAACGCCCGGGGCTCTGGGGCTGCTGTATTGTTCCAGGCAGTCCTCTCATGGCCCAAACCCCCACCTCGTTTGGGCCCAGAGCAGGACAAATGAAATTTCAACAGGGGCCTGCCCTGTGACATAAAATTATCCAGCTTCCAGAGCCCATGAACGCAAGGGGCAGCAGTTACCCGCCCCCCCAGCACCTCCCACAGCCATCATGCCCCCAAACAGGTACTCCCAGGGTTCTGGGAACGGCATACCTCCGGTAACTCACAGGTGGGAGCCCCCAGTGAGGGCGGGGCAGCCTGAACTTCTGGCCCCGCTGGAGGAAGAAATCGCTTTTGTCTCTGACATCTGAGCCTTCCACCTGGGCCGGGAGGGCGGACAGCAGGCCAGGCACGTCCACTCCCCAGCGCCCCCCACCCATTAGTAGTAGCTCTGGCATCCAGACAAAAGGTCCCCTGAGCTGGGGGTGGGGGCGGATCGAGGGCAGGCTGGCAAGTCAGCGTACACACCCAGGTTAAGTCACTAGTCCTGCGTCTGGGTGCACAGATTCCGTTTTAAAAATTCGAAGCATTGCTTTGGTTCTCTGTCTTTGTTCGCGGGCGCAGATTCTCGTTCATCCACCCATCCACCAATCCATCCATCCATCCATCCATCCATCCGTCCATCCATCCATCCATCCCTGACCCGCTGGCTCGCTCCCGGCTCGCTCCCCGCTCGCTCCCCACCGGAGCCGGGCGCATTACCGCTTCTTCTTCTGCTTGAGGGACTTCCTGCGTTTCAGGATCATCTCATAGAGCTTGTCCATGCCCTCGGTGAGGCCCTCGCCGATGATGGCGCACGCCGGCTGGACGTGGTAGG
>NW_023270377.1:5557700-5600018 GCF_011800145.1 Mirounga leonina | reverse complement strand
CCCGGCCCGCCCCGGCCCCGCCCCCGGCCCCGCCCCGGCCCCGGCCCCGGCCCCGCCCCGCGAGCACCCCCCCGCCCGCGCGCGCCGCTTTCGCGCCTTCCGAGCGTTCGAAATCGCCCTTCGCGGCCCCCTCCCGCGCGGCGCGCAGACAATGGGCCCGGGCCCCGCTCTTCCTCCCCGGCGGGCTGACGAGTCTTATAAAAATAGCTCCAGGCCCCCGGAACCCCCAGCCTCGGAGCCGCGGCCGCACAGCCTGCCTGCGGGAGCGGGTTCGGGGGCCGAGGGGGCGGGGGGTCCCGTTCGGCCGGCGCTGGCGCGGCCCGGAATCCTGAGTCCAGAGAGGGGCGGCGGTGGGGGCCGGGGAGCGCCCAGCGTGGGCGTGGAAGTGCCCCGCCGGGTCCCCAGGACAGGGGAAAGGAAGGCGCAGGCCACAGCGAGCCGCCAGTCTGCACCCCGCGCCTGACCCAGCCCTGGCGCATCCCACTCTGGCGCCCTCGGCAGTGCCGGGGACCCTGGCCCTCCACGATGCCCTGACAGGCTTTCCTGCCCGACCTCCGGCTCCAGGGCCGAGCTTGGAGCTCAGGCCTGTGCCCAGGGAGCGCCGGGGGGAGGCCCAGCTTTTGTAGCCTGGTGGTGGCTACGGTGAAGAAGAAGGGGTCGGGCATCTGCATCCTAGGCCATAAGCCTTCCTACCCCAAATAACTTAGACAACTCACCTTTCCCAGGCAGCCCCCCGGCCTAATTTTGTTTACACCAGCAATGCTGACATCCCCAGCAAGCCTTATCATGGGCCAGCGCTGTCTGCCACTCTGCTTTGAGGCCTGATCAGGAACCACCTGCTCACAGGTGAACCACTCCTTCCTCTGGGGCTCCAGACACACTTGGGCGCTGAAACAAAATGTGTCCGGAGCCTGGAGTAGGTGGCACCGTGGGTTACAAACACCAGTGCCCCTTCCCCGGTTTCTCGTTCCCCTCACTCCAATTCGGTGGTTTTATTCTGGTTTGGAAACACATAACAAATGCACGTCCTCTGGGCGCGGAGGAAGCCGAGAGTGCATTAGGGCGACAAACAGACCAGGGGCAGAGCTGCTCTGCAGAGGCCGCCAGTGGCTGGATGGCCCATAGCATCTTTCCAACTCCAGCTTATTAGGCAGAAAAGACAGGAATGGGGCCAAGAGGGACACGGTGAAAATGATCACATTTATGAATAAAACCCCAAATTTCATTTTATTTTTTAAGATTTTATTTTTAAGTTATCTCTACACCCAACGTGGGGCTCGAACTTACAACCCAGACATCAAGAGTTGCATGCTCCTCCGACTGAACCAGCCAGCCACTCCGAAACCAAAATTTTCTAGAACTGCTTTTCTTTACTACCTTCCTTTCACAGGCTATGATAAAATACATGAGTTTGCTGGTACCGAAACATGTGAGAAGACCACATCGGAAGAAGGCAGGACAAGCCATCCCATCTTTGGGATTCCCGTGGTGGCGGCAGCCATCGAGGTCATGGGCCATCCAGAGTGGGTCCAGGGATTGGACATGGAATGTCAGGCTGGAAATGGCCTTGCAGGTCCAGATGGGGAAAGCAAGGCCTCGGTGCCTGGGACTTTGTCAAGGTGGAGCCTAGATGTAGATACCTGCTCCAAGCCCAATGGTCTTCATGCCCAGGGCCAAAGGCCTGCCTGTTCTCCCTCACTCCACACTCCATCCACATGCTATTTTAACGGGGAATGAAGTTGTAAGCAACCTGAATCCAGTTGTAAAAGACAGAAATTCAACTCACATTGGGTTGGACAAAATGGAAATACATTCACTGACATAATTGAAAAGTTGATGATTAGGCTTGTCTTCAGGTATGGCTAGATCCAGGAGCTCAAAAGAAGTCTTAAACCAGGCCTTCCTCCATCTCTCCTCTGTTTTTCTCTGTACTGATTCTTTTTCCTACTGACACCCCTGGACTCACATCCTTGGTTTAGATCCTAGAAGAAAAAAAGGTGTAGCTCTCCCAGTAACTGCAGCAAAAGCCCAGGAAACACATTCTTTTGGCCCGTTTAGCTCACTCTGGAGTCAAGACTGCTGTCTAGGAGGTTGGAGCACAACGATAGATGTGGCCCAGGGGCTCGAAGTGGGGAGGGGTGGTTCTCAAAGAATAATCAGGCATCTGTTCCCAAAAGGGCAAACACTGGTGAGTAAGCAAAAGTAACAGACATCAGTGTAGTTTATAATGATGTCATTTGGTTATTGGGAACCCTGGGAAGACAGGATTTTGTGCTTTGGGGAGTGATTTTCTTGGCTCTCTTCAAGGTCTGCTCCGTAGATTGTTTCTTCTCTCTCCCTGCTCTCTGCCCGAGGCACAGGCTGGGGGCCGGCCCGAGACAGGACTTTGATTAGTAGCCTGGGACCTGGGCATTTGGAAACCCTTTGGATCCAGCTTCCACAAATGCTCTTAACGTAGGACTCCTTTCTGTTACTTGCATCTACCCCCAGTCAGGTCTTGCTTTGATGTTAAGGGTAGCAGGAAGGAAACGTCTTAGTGAAACATTTGATGTGTCTTCCTGAGGCTGTACTAATTACTGCCCAGAGTGGGTTTGACTGCAGCCCCCACCGCTCGCACCCCATGGTGGGGTTTAGCCATAAAGGGCTGTCTGCTGTCCAGTAGAAAAAGCAGATTAATAGACACGAACAGAGCCTTCTAGAACAGAGCCGTTAAACAGCAACCCACCGTCACGGAATAGCAGCCATTCTACATTCTAATTTCACTCACCAGGTGATAAGTTGATTTTACAGTTGATAATTTAACTTCTAACACATAAAAATGTCATTCAGCTGGATCAGCTAGTGACTTTCTTTTAAATACGGATTTAAGTTGAAAAACACTGAAATTGTGTAAAGGGAAGTCATGTTTACTACTGTGTCAGAAATGCAAGGCCCACATTGAGTCTCTTTCGACATGCACGTACCATCACGGCTAGTGGCGAGGCGGGACTGGGCTGGGCGCTCTGCATTTCCCTGCACATTCTAGCCATAGGCCGACCCCTCGTTCGCTGTTCTCAAGCTCCTCATCTCTACACTGTGTCTTACACAATAACACATGCAATAAATAACATGCAATAAATATTTAAATAAGAAACAAAAAAATAATACACTTTAAAGCGTTTGGCACAGCGCCCGGTACATAGTACGTGCTCAGTAAATGTCAGCTTTGCTAACTGTAAAGCCACCGGTTTTATAACGTACGTAGTCATTTGAATAGTGACCACTGCCCGAGGGGCAAGGATTCCACTGGGTGGAAAACACTGGCAGCACACTGCCGCTTGCTTCACGCTCATGAATCAGAAGAAGACGTTTCTCGAAAAGCAGCGTGCACGTGGGTCTTGCCTGACGTTTCAGCTCCTCTCCCTTCCCTGCTGCCTCAAGGTGACTTTACACCCAGAAAAGGACTCAGTTAGGTCAAGTAAACAGAATACAGTAACTTAGCAGTCACTTTGAAATTGTGTCCTAAAATATTTGTTTTTCCCTTAAGGGTTTAGAAATGAAGTGTGCCACCTATTAAAATAACTTTTAAGCGGATCTGGTGAGTGGAGCAATGAATATTATGTTTGCTTACGTAAGAGTACTAGCGTGGCCTGTAAAGGCAAGCGTCCTATCCACCGTTGAATATGTTTAAGGATAAATATCAGAACGTGGGCACGTGTGCCTGCATGCCCGCGTATAATATGCGTGATTATTTGAGTTTTCCGATTGGATCCCTGGGCTCAGGTGCCCTACCCCCCATGCTTAGCTGCTATAGTACAGGAGCGCCCTCTACCGAGCTTTTCGTGTAATAGCCGAAGCCCTCTCCAGAGGCAAATTTGCCTAGTGCCTAGTAAATGTCCAATCCGTATTTATTGAACCAGTGAATACGTAAGTGACTCCCTAACCTGGTTCTCTATCTGGAGCTGTGGGACTAGATCTGTTAGGGCCCCACTTCTTAAACTGAGAAAGTGCCTCTGCTTAGGGCTCAGAGCTTGAGGACAGCGATTCTCAGGTGTGGGCTTTGGTCTTGTCTGGGAGACCAGTGCAGAACAAGAGGGGTGGTCGGGCGGGAGACTGGGACAGAGCAGAGCAGGAAGGGATACATGGCCAGGAAAGCTGTTCAAAGAATAAACTGATGGAAGAGAGAGGAAATCGGCAGCCAGGAAACCCAGCTGAGACTAGAGAGTGGAAAAAATCAATTTTTACATCTAATTCAGTGGGCAGGTACGGGCAGCGGTAAATGGAGAGGGGGCCTGGAGTCAAGCACAAAGGAGGTCGGTTGGACAGGGAAAGGAGAAGGCCTGAATCAGCCGAAGCTAGGTGGTCCAGGACTGAAGTTCTTTGTCTGGTGGGAGGGTCTCCTTCACAAAGATCCCCCCACCCACACTCCCAGAAGTCCTGGGCAGTGGCAGCCCGGGAAGATCTTATCCCTGGAGCTTCTGGCCTCAGGCTACACGTGGAAATGACTATAAGACATTGACTCCAAGGGGAGTTTTGTGGACGGGGCCGTAGATTTGGGTGGAGACAAGTGTGAATCTCTGATGCCCTAGCCTTTCGCCTCATTCAAGTGATCCATAGCCTGGAACTATGAAGGATCTACTACTCTGTTGTCCATTCCAATTCATGATATTATGAAAACAAAATATAGTTCAGAATGCCTTATTTTTTATTGCTGTGAAGCAACAAGACTGAAATGATTCAGGTTCTCTTTTTCCAACAACCACGACTATGAGCATTTAAAAAATAATTTTATTTTATTTATTTATTTGAGAGAGAGCTCATGTGCACAAGCAGGGGGAGGGGCAGAGGGAGAGGCAGAGGGAGAAGCAGGCAATCTTCTGAGCAGGGAGCCCTGAGCCGAAGGCAGATGCTTAACAGTCTGAGCCACCAAGTCGCCCCTACTATGAGCATTTTATTATCTTCTCTGTTTTGGCAGAAAATAGCTAAAAGAGGTTTTTTTTTTTTTCACATTTAAGCCTTCATTATCAATTATCAATCTCTATTACATGCCTGAGATAGGTATGAAAATTTAGAAGTCCTAATCTTTCCTATCAATATTATTTTTAGATAAGAGTCTTTTTTATTTTTATTTTTATTTTTATTTTTTTTTAATTTTATTGTGTTATGTTAGTCACCATACAATACATCATTGGTTTTTGATGTGGTGATCCATGATCCATTGTTTTCGTATAACACCCAGTGCTCCATGCAGTATGTGCCCTCCTTAATACCCATCACTGGGCTAACCCATCCCCCCTCCCCCCTCCCCTCTAAGACCCTGTTTGTTTCTCAGAGTCCATAGTCTCTCATGGTTCATCTCTCCCTCCGATTCCCCACCCCCCCTTCATTTTTCCCTTCCTTCTCCTAATGTCCTCCATGCTATTCCTTATGTTCCACAAATAAGTGAAACCATATGATAATTGACTTTCTCTGCTTGACTTATTTCACTTAGCATAATCTTCTCCAGTCCCATCAGATAAGGGTCTTATGTAAGATTGTTTTAGGAGTTCCTGGGTGGTCTAGTCAGTTAAGTGTCCGACTCTTGATTTTGGCTCAGGTGATGATCTCAGGGTTGTGAGATCGAGCCCAGCATAGGGCTCCGTGCTCAGCATGGAGTCTGCTTGAGATTCTCTCTCCCTCTCCCGCTGCCCCTCCTCCTGCTTGCGCTTGGCACAAGCACTCTTTCTCTCTCTCTCTCAAATAAATAGATTAAATCTTTAAAAGTAAAAAGATTGTTTCAAATCTCTCCTTAACACTTAAATGTCATATATATATTTTTTTAAAGTAGGCTTCACAGCCAACATGCGGCATGATCTCATGACTCTGAGATCAAGAGTTGCATGGCTTACTGACTGAGCCATATCCTTTTTTTTCAATAAAGACTTTTATTATTTTTAAGTAATCTCTACACCCAACATGGGGCTCGAACCCACAACTCCAATATCAAGAGTCATATACTCCACCGACTGAGCCAGCCAGGCACCCCCTACATTTTATATCTTAAGTGAACTTTTATCAAGGACATTAAGACCCTACACTTTGGAAGTCAGGGCTCAGGGCTACTAACAATGACAGAGAATCCTCATACCAGTGCCAACATCTTTTCAGTTGAAGGGGACGAAAAAGCTTGGTATGCAAAAGTTATTTGTGATTCGTTTAATTATTCAATCACCATAATTAAATTTCTACTCTAATAGCTACAGTGAAGAAGGAGAAAAAATGGGTAACAATAAATACCGGGTGATCAGAGCACCGCACCATGAACCGAGAAGTATTTGACGGAAACTTGGATTACTTTCAGTCCCCTTCTCCGTTCTCCCTAGGTGAACTGGGATGCCTATTATTTTCACTTAATTAAAAGCTAGCTGGCTGGACCCAAGAGAGATGGAAACAATCATGCTTTTGTGCCTGGATCAGGCCCTGTCGGCTGTCCCAACTACGGTGAAGGAGCATGGGGTGCGTTACCAGCTCTCCCTTTGTCTGCTGTGTGGTCACTCAGGATGACTCTTCCCTGTAATACAGCAGTTGGCTTCTTCTGGAACTATCTTCCTCGTGAATATAGCATGAGCATCTGAATAGAGTTCTCTAGCTCTTTGCTGCTTTTGTTCGAATATCATTTCCTCCTTACGAGTTATGCTGTACTCTATGTAATCCAGTACTTTGCCCCATTAGTCATAGAATATCCATTTTGCTTTCTTGATTCTGTCCCTTCCAATCTCCTAAGTCTATTTTCCCAAGGAAAAATCCACAAGACCTTTGGTTCCCTTCTTACCTGGCCTTTTGACTGAACTTCTTGATCCTCCACCTTTCTTAAAATGTTTCCCCAAGAAAACCAACTGGCCTGGCCAACTGGCAGGACTTCCCTCATCCTCTATGGCCCCACATTACTGCCCCCCAAGATGCAGACTGATTCGTGCTGGTGACCGTCTGGGATGGAGATGCTCACCGGGTCAGAGATCCACCACCCACCCACCGCCCACCATCCACATCTGTGCCTGCAAAACCCTACTGCCTCCCCCTCTCTGATCATGGCTTGAGACTTTGTCCATTGGTCATTAATCCACAGAATGTTGGAGGCTCCCCATGTTCGGTCTTGAACTGTCTCGCCCTCTCACATCTCCATAGTTAATCCCACCTACCTCTTAAGGTTTCTCAATCTCTGTCACTGCCCACAGCCAGAGGAGCTCAACATAAACCATCCAACCCAAAGCTCTCTCTCTACGTACCTCCACCAGGATCACGGAGAAAGTACAGGAAACCAGCACTAGGACAACAAATAAACCCGTCCTTCCCTTCCATCTGCTCATGCCTACATCCGGTCAACCAGAGTCCAGATCATTCTGTTTCAGAAACGGTTCTTGGAATTAAAACTAGGAGCACTTCTAAATCACATTGGTTGGATTTCCCTCTGTTCAGGAGAGTTGCCTTTATTCGTGTCTTCGATGAGTGCTGTATTTACTTTTTTATTTTTGCATGCGGGAAGAGCAGATTTCACTCAGGCATGTACCTCTGTCCACTCTGCGTGCACCTTGGAGAGGAGGATGGCTCATCTGATGGGCCCAAACCTGACACTTCACTGGGATCCACTTCACTAGGGATGAGGAAGGGATGTGCCTCTAGGAGTAGATCGGCTGTCTGTCCCCTTCTCCACCTGTCACAGGGAAGGAAAGATCTGTGGGATTGGTCTTCTTGCACTCAGGGTAGTGTAGGGCAAGTCCTGCTTAGATCCTTAACCTGAGCTGCTTTCCTCAATCGGGAGTTCCAGAAATACGTGGGAGGTTGATCATCTGGGCATCATCATGCCCAGAATAATAAAGCAATACTTCTTGGTCAATATAGGAGGATAATAAGTGAAGAGATTTAGGCCTCAAAACCCAACTCTCAACCCCTAACATGATGCAGAGGGACAGTCCAGTGAACTCTGGCATCTAAGTCAAATGTGATGAGACACAACCTCTATGCAAAAATAGGGAAAATCTAAGGAGAGACAAGACCCAACGAAAGGCACCAAGACAAGATGAAAGAACAGCAGGACCAAAGAATAGAGGCACAGGCAGGTGAGCTTAGATCCTCCTTCTCCTCCTCTTCTTTCTCCTTTCAGAAAAAGTTTGGTATTTTCATTCTACTCGAAGATATCACAATCTTTATGGAAGATCCAGCCCTTTATTTCCTCGTGGTAGAGCCCGTTCTTCTCTCTTGACAAACTGATGTTCAAGAGAACGAAGATAGAGATGACTGAAGATAATTTTTCAGTATTTTTTAAATATTTATTTATTTATTTTAGAGAGAGAGCATGAGAGGGGAGGGGCAGGGAGAGAGAGAGAATCTCAAGCAGACTCCACGCTGAGTGCAGAGCCCTACATGGGGCTTGATCCCATGACCCTGAGATCATGACCTGCACCGAAATCAAGAGTCGGAAGCTCAACCGACTGAGCCACCCAGGCGCCCCCCATTTTTCAGTATTTTTGAATGAGGTGAACACACAGAGTAACATTCAGAAGGTGCAAATGGGCATTTGGTGAGAAGGGAGTGCCTGTCCCACCCTCCCTCATTCTCTCCTGCCCTCATAGCCTCTGTCCTGGGAGGTGACAACAGTTAGCAACAGCCTGTCTCTCCTTCTAGATATTGAATCCTACCTTCTCAGAGCTATTCCTTATGGGAAATATATTATGTGTCTCAAAAATCCTAAGCAAAGGAGGCAAAGGAAGAGCAGTATCATAAATTAATCTGATAACAAGGAGTCCAGAAGAGCTAAAATATGGCCATGAAACATCAAGGCAATGTACTCCAGAGGGAAACTATGAGTTTTTTGAAGAAGGAATAAGCTATGAGATCTTTCCTACTGCAGTTACTGAAGACCTACAGCCCAGCCTCACCCAGCCCCTGAACCCTGAGGCCTTCTGTTCCCAAGAGCAGCAGGGTGCTGGGATCACTTGGAGGCACTCCTAGAGCACCCCCATGCCTTGGAGCTGTCTCTTTCCCAGGCGCCACTGGACACCTGCCATCCAGGAGACTGGGCCTCTGCCCCACCCACATCGGCAGCTGTCTTGACAACAGGCCAGCCAGTCAGAAGCCCCTCTCCCTGACTCCTGCAACTGGACCCCCAGCTGCTGGTGGAGTCCTGTTTGGCCTGGATGCAGCCCTGGGTCGATTAACTGATTTATGATGGGCTGGCGCAGATGGGAGAAGCAAGGCTGACCTAAACAGGAGCTCCATCAGTTTCTCAGTCTGTGATGACTTGGGAGGAAAAGATAAAGACAAACAAAAGCAAAGAAATGAGAGCAAAATTGATTTCTGTGATGGTAGAAGCTGACTGAATTGTAGCTTATTTATCTACTATCTCTTAACTTCGTTTTCAGCCTGCTGCTCACAGACCATGTCTTTGTCTTAATTTTATCTAGTGCTAAGTGGGCAAAGTAACAGAATAAAAATAATCTTAGGCTTCTCCTGGCCAAAGAAGTCATACATTCAAATATGAAAATTAGGTCTAGACTTCAGGGCAGAGTGATGATTCAAGAAACCAGGGTTGAAGTTACCTGTAGCCATAGGGACAAGGTGTTGGCGCGTAGACGGAAGCCCTCACTGACAACTTGTCCTAGCCAGAGACTGGAATACCCATCTGTAGCAAAATTATGAAATAATCTAAGATACTTCTATGTAGTCATAAACTTGAGAGGTATTAAGAATGAGGGGCACCTGGGTGGCTCAGTCGGTTGAGCATCTGACTCTTGATTTTGGTTCAGGTCATGATCTCAGGGTCGTGAGATCGAGTCCCACGTTCAGGCTCCACACTCAGCAGGGAGTCTGCTTGAGATTCTCTCTCTCCCTCCGCCTCGGCACCCCTGCCCCCCTGGGTAAAAAATAAGTAAATCTTAAAAAAATAAAAATAAAAAAGATGAGATATATCTGTGTGCACTGATAAGGTCAAGATCACCCAGATATTGTTAAGTAAAAAAGAGCATAGCATACAAATGCCCCTACCTCCATGAAAAGGTTTGTGTGTGTGTGTGTGTGTGTGTATACATCTATATCATAAACGTATGAATGTGTGTGTGTTAGTTAGATTGATACAGATGTATGATGTATGATATGCATGGGGATTTTCCAAAAAGATACACAAGAACACAAGGAACTACTGGTAGGGGTTATCTCTGGGTAATGGAACTGAGTATGTGGTCTGGAAAAGAAACTTATATTTCATTGCATACCTATTCTACCATTTGAATTTGCACTCCATGTGCATAAAGATATTATTTTCATCATAACAAAGAAAGTCCAAAAAACCCATTTAGCTAATGAATGCACAAAAAGAGAAAAATGCCTGCATACACATGCAGATTTTAAAAGCTTTAAATTCTGAACTGCATTCTAGAAAGAATTAAAATAAATAGAACAAATGTCCAGAGAGTGAATTACCACATCAGCAAATGTCAAATATCCATAAATAAGTGATTCATGTTCAGCAGCATGAGATCCATAAAAGTAGTCTCCAAGCTTGACTGAGCTATAGGTCTTGGGAAGGAGCCCTTCCAGGGAAAAATTTATGGAGGGCATCATTTTCCTCTAGAGCTGCTAGCCTGCTACCTCAAGGTCAGACACGCAAGGTTAAATGTAACATTAACATTTAGAAATGCTTTCCCACAGAGGTGCAAGTGCAGAAGGAATCCAGCTCTCCCCAAATCTTGAAACTTTCCAGGAAGGGACCATACTGCCAACGTCCCAGATTCTTTGCAGGTTTTCTTTTTCTTTTTTTTTTTTAAGATTTATTTTATTTTACTTGAGAGAGAGAGCGAGAGAGCACACACACGTGCACGAGTAGGGGGGAGGGGCAGAGGGGGAGAATCTTCACACAGACTCCCCGCTGAGCACAGAGCCTGATATGGGGCTTGATCTCATGGCCCATTGGATCCTGACCTGAACCAAAACCAAGAGTCAGACACTTAACCCACTGAGTCACCCAGGAGCCCCTCTTAGCAGGTTTTCAAATGATTTTTCCCCCCGAGGCCAGCTCTGAAGATAAAACAGTGGGCTGAAACATGCCCAGGAGACTGCAGACATTTTGTGCTATGACTTAAAAATCAAAAATTCTCCTTTTTACTGTGTGTGCATGCAAATTATCTTTCATAATGACATTTAATCTACATATCATTAGCACCTTATCCCATGAAAGTGTCGGAGAAGTAGCTTCCCAAAAGATTCTCTGTGGATTGTGCGGAGTTGACTCTGCACAGGAGTTCTTCATACTTCTGTAACCAGCTGGGCAGAACAAAACCCAGCAATGGGGGATGAAGAGCAAGCAAAGAAGAAGAGTTAGGTCTTTCACACTTTGTGTGTGGCTCATGAATATCTAGACAGTTTTCTGTGTGAAAAAGGCCACCTGACATTTTTGAACGATGCATGGTATTTCTATATCAGTCCTTATCACCCACCACACGGGTGTCCTCTGGCTAACCCTGTGCAATAACAAAGGATACTCTTTTCTCCTTCAAGCCCCAATGCCTCTTGTGGAAGTTAACATTTTCCCGGAGAAATCATTCTTTCAGACTATGTTTAATTTTGACTTCCTAATGAAATCATATGAGGAACTGAAATGTGTAGAATAAAACACTCTCATTCAGGGAACAATGGAGTCTGGCCAGGGCAGGAACAATGGAGTCTGGCCAGGGCCATCAGCCATGTCATTATAACTGGTATTGATCATGTCTGCTCATGTCAAATTGACTTTTGCCCTCTCCACAATAATTTCAGTAAATTCACTACTTTTTATTTTTTCTCAGGGCACTATAAAGACCCCAAAACAAATTTAGTCAGCAAGTTTGATTTACCCAGGGTCTGAATATAGAATTCTTTGTCTACTTTCCCCATTCTAGAAACTTCTGTCATAGTCAACAATACACAGAACCAGAAATGACTCTCTTACTTGTCACACGTAAGCAAGCACTGAGCATAAAACACTTTATATTGGATGTGCATTGAGGTGGCTGCACATGCTGGCCCAAAGCAGGTGGACCATCATTCACTCATCCACAAATACCTCTTATGATGTGAGTATGCCCAGACCATCTGAGAGTTGAGCGGGGGTGATGATGGGGGAAAAGGTATTTACAGTATGTCCAATACATGATCCCTTTACACAGGACATTTACTCTCTGGCTGGGGAGGGAAGTGATGACGTGTTTTAAGAAAACGCATCTTCTCATTTCCCCTCTTGTTGTTTTCCTACCTACGCATTAACCACTTCTACTTCACCTTTTCTGTCTTTCAGATTTCCTGTTTCCCATGCCCTTTCCTTTCTTTTCCTCTCCTCTGCTAGTATCCTAAGTTAACCAGAGGAATTAATCTGGTGCTTCTGGTGGTATCTAGGGCCAAAGAATGGCTCACTTGCTATTTGAGGCCAGGAAGCCCCAACTTTTCTGGAATCCTTGTCCTCCTCCCACTGTTACCCACACACATGCCTTCTCTCAGTTGTCACAGAAGGTCTGCAATGGTCCTAGCCTTGTGAGGCCTCCTCCCCTCCCTCTCACTGAGCCGTGGCCTGGGCCATAAGACACAGCTAAACATCTCACTCAATGTCCAACTCAACAAAGGAAAGGCAGGCTTTCAGGCAGGTAAACGAATGAGAAGACCACCTGATGGACAGCCCAGGTTCACAGTCATCACACAGCCCTGCTGCCTTTTGGGCTATGACACCATTAATGGACCTGTATGCTTGGGTCACCATATAATAGCCCATGTCTGCCATACAGGAGAGCGTTCAAGTGAAATGCAGGAAAGGAACAGCTCATCATTTCAAATACAAGTACACTCTTTGGGGAAATAATACAGTATGCATTCATTTAGGACATCGTGTGTAAACGTGCATTTTGTGCCAGGTGATGGCTTCATAAAACCTAGTCCCAATTCTCAGGGAGTCTATAGATGAGTGAAAAATGCAGACAAATCATCCTGCAGGAATAACAGTAGGAGGTGAGCCCAGAGCACAGGTCGGGTGGGGGACGGATGGGGCAGAGAGAGTGGGGTGGCTAGTGAGGCAAATACCTTCAGGGACAGCTTCTGGGCAGGTGACATCTAAAGAGGGAACATACTTAACAGACACTCAGGTAACTACAATATGTTGTTAGCTCTCTGGTGTCTGTGATTCTGTCTCTACATCCTTCTGAATGCAATAGAGTCTCCCAGTGGGTTGGGGCAGCCTGGTCATGAGCCACGGGAAGAAGACAAAGGAGCCCACTTAAGAGGGGCTCAGCACCACATTTGGGGACAGGCCACTGGGTAGCAGCACAAGTGATCTGCAAACAGCAGAGGACAAAGCCCCTGAGAAGTCCAGGTGACAGACATTTCAGCAATTTCTTCCAGGACCCCCAAGGGCCCCTGTGCCCAGACTTTGGGTGGGGAATACAAAATCATACTTATAATCTTAAAATCATAGCACCCACTTAAAGGGTCCACCCTGGAGACTTACTGCGCCAGAGGGTATCGGCGATCGGTGATCGAAGCAACAAGAAACACAGCTTCCTTTAATTCAGCCAATAGTACGTGCTAGTTAACTGATCACACCTCTCAGTCACAGTGTGTTCTAACCACAAGGATTTAGCACTTTCTATTTCAAAGACTTATTCTGATAATACGATTTTAATGTTAAGCAGATTTACAGTAAGAGGCAAGTCAGGAGAATAACGAGAAGGAAATTCGCTCTAGTCTAGCTGCTCACAAGAGGGACTGCCTGGTCGAGGGGGCTGCGAGGACCTGCGCGCACCACAGGCCCCCCCAGGCGGACACGGGGCAACACCCCAACCAGCCCTGCGCACCTGAGCAGAGTGACACCCATGTTTTACCTTCCGTTCTGCAGTACTGAGTTTCCACTGGCCACACGAACACAAAGATTCACAAATCCTCTTCAAATAGAGCCCCTGTTCAAGGCTCATCGGTCTCCAAATAACTCTCTCCCTCCTCTCTCTCTCATCTCTCTGTCTCTGTCTCTCTGCGTCTCCATCTCTTGTCCTGCAGCCTTGCTCCTTCCCCCCTGGAGTCGGTCTCTGCTTCTCCCCACGATGCAGCGCAGCCCTCCTTCTTCTACCTCTGCTGTGCCTGCCCTCTCGCTGAACCTGGCAAAGGTCACTTCCTAAATGCGACACAAGCCGGCTCTCTTTCAGTCCTTACTTCCTTGTCCCTGTGGCATCTAGCACTCTAGACCATGCTTTTCTTTTTTTTTTCTTTTTTGCCAAAACCCTCTCCTCCTTGGCTTTCTTGTATTTCACTACATCCCCGGCTCCCAGCTTTTTGTAACTTCGAGATCCCCCCACGGGGTCCTGGTCTTCCACCTGCTCCTGAACTGTGCGTGTTTTCTGGGTCCTCCGCTTGGTTCTCTTTCCCACCACACCACACGTTTCCCTTAGCGTGTCCCCCGCCCCGCACCCCCGGCGGTCCCAGCTGACCTCACCATCATCCTCTTGTCTTCCTCTTCTTATTCTTTCACCCATCGGTTTGTCTCCCAGCCAGAACCTGGCAGAGTTGGATGCTGGTGAAGCTGCCGCACATTTTTGGATGAGCCATTCAGGGACAAGCCCTACTGCATCAGGAGGGAATACACCTGTTTTCTCTCTTGTCTGATTGAGAGTCACCTTGAAGGCGTCATCCAGGCCTGCAGGCGGTGGGAGCCCTGCTGCCTCTTGGGCCAAGGACCCCACTCGGTAACTGCCCACCGCCCTATCTGTGCAAAAGCACCAAGGGAGACTGGCTGAGACGCAGGTGGGGGCCCAGGTGTGCTGGTCACCATCAGACCTTGCACTTTAAGCTGGCTGTGGTGCAGAGGGGCCCCACAGAGGCCCACTTTCAACCCCCTTGTAACTCACAATGCCCTGTAATGACATCTCCAATTTAGGAGTGCGACAGAATGGCTATTTTGAATATTACTGGGTGAGTATGAAAATTATGATATTGGAAATTATTTGTTAACTAGAATATCACAGTTCATAATGTTCATTTCATAAAAGCAATTTTAAATTGCTTAACACAGTGGCAAAGAAGAGCTTTGCCAAAATACAAGGCCCAGGTTATGGAAGACAGAACTCAAGGAAAACGATCTGAAATGCTCCTTAAGAATCATGTAGGGGGGCACCTGGGTGGCTCAGTCAGTTAAGCCACCGACTCTTAATTTCAGCTCAGGTCATGATCTCAAGGTTGTGGGATTGAGCCTCAAATCGGTCTCGGTGTTGGGCGTGGAGCCTGCTTAAGGTTCTCTCTCTCCCCCTATCTCTGCCCCTCCTCTCCTCCCTCCCCCTTCCCCCCACAAAGCATGCACTCTCTCTCTAAAATAAATAAATAAATATTAAAAAAAAAAAAAAAAAGAATTGTCTGGGGAGGCCCAGTGCAAGGAGGACCTGGTGGGGCAGCCACTCTGAGTCACAGGAAAGATGTGACCCTCCAGCCTGGCGGGAAGGACTGACAGCAGGAAATGACAGAGTAGCCTGGGGACCATTGACTTCATTTACAAAACTGCAGACGGTTCAGCAGATGAGAAGGAGGAGCATCAGGTCCCATGAAGAGTGACTTCCCAGGCCCCCTTCCTTCGGAGTCCCGATGACACATATCTCACCTGCCCAAGGATCACCAGGGATGCTCCGGATGGTGTGGCCACATGCAGGGCCATCCTCCCTTTGTCTCCCACGGCACCTAGGAACTCAGAGCCAGGGTTGTGATGCTTCCTCGTCCACTTTCTGCTGCTCTGGTTTCCCAGGAAGCAGGGGCAGAGCCAGGACCAGGAGGAACCACAGACTCCACTGGGAAGAGATCTGCAGCCTTCCCCTGGTTCTTGAACTGTCTCTAAACAACCTTGGGACAAAAGTGTCCCAAGAGACAACTAAGAAGCTCAGTCGGGAGCAAGAAGCCCGGGAAGAAGAGATTGGCAGGTGATTATCAGGTTCCTGGGCCCTGCTACTCCCCAGGCCTGACAGGCCTTCTGGAAGCCCCACGTTCAGTGCATCCAGCCAAAAGCACAGTCCATGCACACCAAGCAGATGGGCTTCATGGACAATGGCACAGCTGGAAAGTTCAGGATGGTCCAGAGTTGGGGTTCCTGAGCCTGTGATAACCACACGACCGTGATGGGGAAGCTGTGCAGACCAACGAGGAGCATCTCTGCTATGTTGAGCTGTCGTTACGGCGCTGGGTCATTACTTAGCAAAGCTTCTCTAAAGCTCCTCTTGCTCGGGGCGCCTGGGTGGCTCAGATGGTTAAGCCTCTGCCTTCTGCTCAGGTCGTGATCCCAGGGTCCTGGGATCGAGTCCCAAATCTGGCTCCCTGCTCAGCGGAGAGCCTGCTTCTCCCTCTGCCTCTGCACCTCCCCCTGCTCATGCTCTCTCTCTCTCTCTCTGTATCTCTCTGTCTCAAATGAATAAATAAAAAAAAAAATCTAAAGCTTCTCTTGCTCAAAAATAGGTCCAGTTGATATGCAAATAGAGACCCTCAAATGGACACTATCTGTGATATTTTTGAGTGACATTTCATCAACACAACAAAACAAAACTCTGTTCCTGAACAATTCAAATCTTTGCCACAACCAAGTGCTTTGTACATTTACTGGGAAGACATAGGAGCAGGGATATATTTTAGGTATATTTGACTGTGTCCCATGTTTTTCTGAAAGAGATGTTTGACTTTGTTTTTAATAGCATTGCTCTGGGAGTCGGTGAACTCTGGGCTCCAGGTCTGCCCAATGAGACCATGTGGGATGAGGGCCGGCCTCTACTTTCCTATCTGTGAAATGGACATGATAATAGCGCCCATCTCCTAAGCCACAGGGACGGTTATGGGAGCCTGGGCAATAAAGGATCCAGTGCTGTGCCTGGAGAACAGGAAACACAGTATCAGCTCTTGTGGTCTTACCTTCTATTACATCATGTTATGTCACTCGTCCCATCGCTCTACTTGATTGTTTTGTGCTTTACCTGGAAGTCACTAAAATATCACTTTACAAGCACTGGGTTAGTTTTCCGGTCTGTGATTAGTTCAGTAAATGATTACATTACATCTAAGCATGTGTTCTCCTAGTTTATAAGAGAATATAAAGTTATATTCTCCACTTTAGATGGCAGAATAAGCACCATGTATGTACTCTATGTACTTCATGCTCCATACATGTGTGAAATAACCCCATCAGGGAATTTGCCTATTCAAACTCCTTCTTTGTCAGACTCCTGATTTTGTCTACCGAAATCTGCAAAAAAACATGAAATCCCGAGTATGATTACAGGACTATAAAATGATTTTTGTTATAGCGCTTACCTTCCTGAACAGTTGGAAGTCAGTAATTCACAATGTTAAAATTATGTTTTTTCTGCTCTGAATTTTCCTGCCAACGTATGAAGTGGGGTGTGCGTATGGTGTGAGTGTGTGTGTTTCTTGTGTGTGTGTGATGCGTGGAATGTGGGGTTTTTGTGTGTGTGTGTGTGTGTGTGTGTGTATAAAGGGGATGTGCTGTTGACCGAGGCCTGGCCAGAATCAGTGTGGGCTTCACCAAAGCCTCCATCTGAGGGAGCACAAGGCTGCTTCCGTCTCCCTCAGCCATGGCTCTGCCACCACGGGAGGGAGGGCCACGTGCGGGCTAAGTAACCTTCCCTGAGGCCCTCCCAGGCCCAGACTCTTGACTGGGGGCCACGGGAGCCATGACCACCATGCAGGAGAGAGTTAACACTGCAAGGCTGACTGCTGTCCTTAGGAAAGCCTGCGTGGGAGGTGGCCCTTGGCTGGTGTCTGGGAGCTTTGGGAGCCTCCCAGCATCCCCAGGACTGAGGAGAGTGGCTCGCTGTGCCCACACGGTGTGCACACAGCATGGTTGAGGCTGGAATTCGGGTATGTGCCAGGCAGAGGGTGCCTACGGGACCAGCCCCCAGTGAAGTCCCCGGAGCTGAGTGCCTGACAAGCATCCCTGGTAGACAGATTTCACATGTGTTATCACAACCCATTGCTGGAGGAATTTGGGGTTTTCCAGGACCCCTGGAAGCTTGTGCTTGGTTCCCCCTGGACGTCACCCCGTGCTCCTTCTCCCTTTGCCGACTGCTCTGCATCTTTGCCCTGTAATAAATCACAGCCACAGTTCTGGCAGTCCTCCTAGGGAGCCGTTGACCCTGATGGTGATCTTGGGGACCCTCAACATAACCCTCTTCTTTGAGGACATGTAGGGGTGAAGTGAAAGCCTTGGAGATCTTGAGGAACTCAAAGGCCCTTGAAAACCCCTCCAGTAAAAGATCTCTTAATGCGAAGAACTCTGACCTAGGCCATCTCGGGGCTTGGGCAAATACAGTGGGAAAAAAAGACATCCACCCTCCGTTTTAATTAGCCTTATAACTAGTTTCAATTGTAGCGGTCTTAGGAAAATTGGGTTGCTTTATACACAGAAAGTCTTATTCTCTAAGCAGGAACATGGTAAGAAGGGAGAGTCTGGAAGATAAGGGATGAGCTTCAGACCTGCCAGGGGCCATTAAAACCCCAAAGGTCCAGTTTTCTAACATTTTAATATAACACAGTGTTTTATCAGTTTTTAAAATTTTCAAAAGCTGAAAAGTTCATACAATGATATTTATTACTTTATACTTAAAACACAGAAATGTGTAAAGCATAAGATCACTTTAGCAGAAAAACATATTTTTAAACCTTACTGTTAGAACTTGTACTATTTTGAAATAGTATAAAACCTCCATCTACCTGCCCGAGAACTATAAGCCCATTACAAAATCAACCTGAACATTTGAGAAGAGACACGGGTTGGCTTTTTCCCCTGTCTTCCTGATTTTTTTTTTTTTTAAGATTTTATTTATTTATTTGACAGAGAGAGACACAGTGAGACAGGGAACACAAGCAGGGGGAGTGGGAGATGGAGAAGCAGGCTTCCCGCGGAGCAGGGAGCCCGATGCGGGGCTCGGTCCCAGGACTCTGGGATTATGACCTGAGCCGAAGGCAGACGCCTAACGACTGAGCCACCCAGGCGCCCCTCCCCTGTCTTAATGGATTAAACCTCTGCAGGTCAGCATCCCAGATCAATGATGGAATCCCAGGGAACATGAATGCTATGATCAGTAAGCAGGGGGATAATGTTCACTTACGTGTCCCCAGGGCACACTGTGCGGGTCACCGATCATCGATGGCCGGAGAGGGCATTAGTTTGTAGCATGGTTCTGTAATTATGAACATGCAGGTGCACACATGAGCACGCGCACACGCACACTCTGCCCAATCCCAGGGCAGAGTACTCCAGAGCAGATACACCTGAGTTGGAATCCTGGGCTTTCTTTCTACCTGTTGGCTCTGTGACTGTGGGGAATTTTCCTAACTCTGCTACACCTCACTTTTGTCATCTGCAAAAAGTGCACAATCATTCCTACATCCCATAGGTGTTTTGAGGATTCAGTGAGTAAGGTATCCAAGAAGCAGTGTAGACACAGGACCCAGGAGGAGAGCAGTTGCCGAGTGGCCTTGCAGGGAGCTGGTCAGGGCTTCCCAGTGGACGCTGCTTCACACCTGCAGGGGAGGGGCTCTCTCTGCCCTGAATGGTACCTCCACTGGAGCATCGGCATAACCCTGACGTCGACCTCACGTAGCCCTTGTGAGAGCACGCAAGGTCACCCACGTGGCATGCTAGAGAGGCGTGGCCCAGCCCGAGTACTCATAAATTCACCCCTGCCATTACTGGTACCCAAAATGTCTCAGAGCTTGCTTCTCTAACATCTTGCTTTCTACGGTTCCTTGCATTCAATCTGTTTCCTTCATACCAAACAGATTGTAGATCTTCTGAAAAATAGAAATGAATTAAGAGAGTATAGTAGTCTGGAGCAGCAGGAAGAGAAAAGAGAGTTCCTGCTCCTCTCCAGAAGGTCTAGGGAGGTGAGGGGATGTGGGCAGGAGGGCTTGAGACTGGAGGTCTGGAGGGCAGAAGTGCCGAGAGCAAAGGTGTGTGGACAATGGGGAGGAGTACCATTCCGAGAATGCCCACTGCAAGAAGAAGGAGAGGAAGTTCTTCTGTTTTCATCAGCACACCGTTGGTGTTCTAGAAGCATCTCACATTCGTTGTTCAAGTGCGCTCACTGACTAGACTAGTTGCCTAGAAGGTAAGGCTCACACATCATTTTCATCTAGAACCCCTCCTACCAGGTAAAGCCTGCATATGAATGGGTGATGAAAATTGTTCTGTATTCAGAGAACTGACAGGTGAATGGTATCAGCTGCTTTCCTTCATATCCACAAGCAGTGCCCACAACAGAAGGTCTTGCAGGGATCCACCAAGCAATCCCCAGTTTTAATAGCAACATCCCTTGTGAACGGATCTTCAGTAGCCTTTCTGCATTTAGCATCAACAGTGCCCTGGTGTATAAAGGAGGTCAACGCTGGTAGAAATTCATCACACCCATGAAGAGCATAGCTTATCAGTGACAGCAATGTTAATAGAATCCATAACTGAGCCGCTCAAGCAATTATAATGTGAGAAGACAGAAGGTGGTGGTGGTCCGTGCTACACCTGAAATAAAGCAGACTTGGAGCTCGAAGAACCCAAGCTTCGGTGAACCGTGCCATTGTTAACGATATATTCTAGCTGCTCTTAAAACAAAGCCTCTGAGTCACGCTGGGTTGGAGGATGAATGTCAGCCAGCACCCAGATGGTTCGAAAGTGAATTGGCAATTCATTTATTTGTTTTGTTGTCCATGACAGAGTATTTGCTGGGTGCTAACAATGTGCTTGGCTCTATTCTCTGCGGGAGGTGGGGTGACAATGGAGTCTCTTCATCACTGAGACCGTGTGAATGATGGGTGCTCCTCGTGGTTCATGGTCCAGATTGCAATTTGGCCGGAAGTTAACATGATGGTGAATAGGTAAGGAAGAGTAGAGAGAAATTGTATTTTAAATGTACATCAATGTAATGAATTTAATGTCAAATTTTTTAAACTGGCCCTTGAGCCATGTGCCTTCGGGTGCGTCAAGTCTGAATAAATATGGAGCTCCTTCGTGGAGCTCTCTATTTATTTTACTTGAAAATGTGAAGGGGAACCCGTGATTTCTGAATATAGGTAAGTTATATTGAGGAATGCAAAATTTTCTGTGTTTTTTTAATGGTGAAACACAGAGCTTGAGAGAAATTCCTCTTTGTAGCCGCACCTTCAGGTCTCAGGTCTTTAGAAGATGTGTTTATTCTGCTACTAGAGTCGTCCGAAGCAAAAAAATCTGAAGTCCTGTTTCAGTGTGCTTGCTCTATTCCTAGATATTCTGGTTAAATCTCACATTTGAAGTAATCTACCTACAAATACCACTCCTTACAATAGAATGAGTATGGTTTAGAAGGTAATAGTGTTAGGTGTTAATGAAAACAAGGCTTAGCTTTTAATGGAAACCAGTCTTGGTAGCCCCACCGTCTCATGTGAGGACTTGTCATTTTTTTACTGTTGTAGCTTGAATATAAAAGCTCCAAGGAAAGCTGTCCAAACGGTGTGTTCTTTTTTCAAGAGCAAACACCTTATAAATAAGAGCTGACATTAAAATACACTAAGGTAATTGATTTGGGGAATAATGAGGACAAAATATTGGATGATCTAAGTTCTCCACCTACAGCTAAGGTCAAGCTCAGAGGAAGTCACAAATGTATTGACCCGTAAGACATGGTACTGGCCTGCAGAGGTCAGTTGGGAGTGAAATAATTTTGATAGTTTCAGAAATAATCAGATTAATTCAGGGATTGGGGTTAGATGGGTCCCTAGCAATGCTTCTCAAAGCTCTTTGTGAATAAGGATGGCCTAGTTGCTTATTAAGCATGTGGATTCTTGGCATCCATCCCAAAGATTCCGATTCAGTAGGTCTTCAGTTGGTTTGGGGAACATGCTTGTCTTCACCAGCACCTCAGGGGGTTCTGATACGAGTTATAATCTGACTGTAGCTTGAGAAAATTTGGCCCTAGGTGTCCCACGGACAGACTTCATCTTGTCTCATGAACCCCTGAGATTGAATGGCAATCCAGTTTTGTGTGTTCATATTCCTAGAGAGAGGACCCATATCTTTCTTCAGTTTCTCAAAGGGGTCCTGATGCAAGAGCATGTGAGGCTAGGAAGGAGACCCCAAAGCTGGACTCTGCAGTCAGCAAGATAAAGAAAGGAGAGAGAAGAGAAGAGCTATATAAACTGGCATGGCCATTTAGCACGTAGATATAAAGAAATAAGTTTGGACCTTAAAATAAAACATTGGATTTACAAAAAAGGAGAGAAGATACTTTATAGATGTCTCAGGATGGGGGCAATCCATGTCTTAAGACCTTCCATCTACCTTCATGTCAACAGATGCATTATTCTTATGAAGGGGGTCGGGGAGGAAATGTGTGGCGGCTGCTGGAACAGTTATAGGCAATGTGTTCTCAGATGTACAGATTACTTTTAACCTCCCTGGAAGACTGACCAAGAAGCTGGGAATGCTGGACTGATCGTAATTACGGGAAAGAGATCTGGGTTTCTGGGTTTCCCGTGTTTCTCCCAACCACTGGCTCCCCCAAGTGCTACCCAAACAGATGTCAAAAGGTTGAAGGGTGGAAGGCGACAAAATTTAAGCAGAACAAAAAAGAAAAAAGTCAAGAAATAAAAAGAGGGGGAAGGGAAGGGGAATGCATTTCCATTCCTGAGAAATGGATTTCTCATAAAAAGAGATGGTTTCATCTCTGTGATCAGACACCAAATTGAGCCTCCTATCGATGTTGCTACGAGGCCATCTTGCGCTCTGCAGGACCTGTGCTTTTATAGAGAGGGATCCGGTGAAGGACCGCTGGGCGAGGAATAGGGAGCCGGGCTCCCACCCCTGCCAGGGGTGTCGTGTTGGAGTAGAGGGCCATCCTCCATACCCAAGCCCCAGTTCCAAGCCCTTCATTTGGGACCTTTTGTTTACTCTGTGCTCTTTCCCTGTGGGCTTGACATTCTCGAGTGAGGCTGCCTGGCTTGAGGGGTCAATTTCTGTTTTCTTGGTTCCTTGCCCTCAGAGAGGGACCACTGCGTTCACTCCCACCCCCAGCCCCAGCCCCTGAATAAGGGCCCTGTACCCTCACTGACTTGAGATGATCTGGTAAGAGGGCTTTAACTTCCGCTTGATGTGGCTGCCTCTGCCCCCGGAGCCTGGAGGGGGTCTCGGCTTGTGCCTGGCAGAGACAGGCAGCATGGATTCCAGGGGTGGGGACATGGAGTACAAGAATTCTGACACTCTCCTCCCCAAGGTCAGGCTGCCACATGATAACCAGCTGTAGTGTGGAGCATACCAGGGGCCCTAAGAGGAAGGGAAAGGCGGCAGATGAGCCTACTGAGATCCAGCACCGTTGGCAATGGCCTCAGCCAGCTGAAGAGGGATGGACGAAGGGACTATTTACAGAAGCAGGCTGCAGGGAAGCAGGAGAATGGGGAGCCTTTTATGATGTGGAATTCTAAAGGGTTCTGGTTAGAGCTTCAGCCACGGGACAACCAGCTCCTGCCACCCCACGGCCAGGTAGGGAGAGCAGAGGGGCATCCACACTCCAACCTCTCTCTTCTGCCCTCCCAGGATCTTGGCCAGTGGCTCCCCTTGGCTGGATCCAATCAGAAACCAGAGGACAGAGAAACCCCAGTAAGACAGCCCCTAGAAGTCACCTTCTGGGCACAGAGCCAGGCAGAGAAGGGTGGATGAGTGATGTGCATGTGAGAGGTTGGAGTGTATGAAAATGGATGAAAACCAGCACAGATACAGAAAAAGGTTGTAGATGAGAAGGCTGTGACCTGGTTGTGGCCACAGATCTTGACCATGAATGAACCTCTTTCTGTCTGAAGCTCCCAGTACAGGAATTGGTGGGTGGGAGGCTCCCCACTCCAGTTAAGTTTTATGAAACAAGTCAGAGGATGGTGTAATGGACTGAATTGTGTCCCCCCACCCCAGTTCCTATACTGAAGCCCCAGCCCCCCATGTGACAGCATTTGGAGATAGGGTCTTTAGGGAGGTAATTAAGGTTAAATGAGGTTGTAAGGGTGGGACTCACATTGGATAGGGCTGGTGTCCATAGAAGACAAGGAAGAGACACCTGAGAGCTCTCTGTGTTCATGGGCACGCGGAGGCAGGGCCATGTGAAGACACAGTGAGGAGGGAGCCATTTGTAAGCCAGGAAGGTCGGCCCTGCCATACACCAACCCTGCTGGTACCTTGATCTCGGGGTTCCCGCCTCCAGGGCTATGAGAAATAGATCACAGTCACCTAGTGTAAGTCACCTAGCCTGTGGTGTTCTGTTACGACAGCCCGAGAAGGCTAACACAGATGGAAACTCCCCCGTAGAGAATCCGAAATTGGTGCAGGACATTGTTATCTAACAGCAAACAGTAGAAAATGAAGGGCCTTTGTTGACACAGGCTGCTGCCTGATTCTCTTGCAGTTCTGAATCTTTTCCTCACTCCTTACAAGGGGACCGGGGGATGATTTGGGGCTTGGCAAAGAAAAGGAAGTGTCTTCCATGACCTTGCATGAGGATTCCCCTAACATGGGCAGAAATTGGCAGTGAAGGAGGCCTTTGGAGCAGGAAGGGTGCAGACCTCCTGTGATGGGTGTAGAGAAGCTAAGGTGGACACAGACAGGGAATATGCGGCTTCTTTGACTCACATGATGGCTACACCAGCCTCAGCCTAGGCGGCCCCAAACCTCCTTGTGGCCCCATGGGAGGTGTGACCAGCGGGGGCCAAGCAGAGGCAGCTCTCCCAGGACATCATCTGGTCTGACAGGGTCCAGCTCGCTCACCGCGGCGGTGGGCAGAGACAGACGCGAGATCTGTCTATCAGCAGAGCCCGATCAGGAGCGGTCCGGAGGTGGCCGTCAGGGACGGATGAGAGCGCTCAGGTGCCCGGAAAGAAGTAGCCCGGTAGCAATTTGGTACCTGGAATTTGGAACCTCCTCTCTCGGGCCTTCTGATTTGCAGCTTATATTGGAAACAGTGCTCATTGTAATGGCGTCTTCATAAATTTCTTCCGACCCACAGTCACTTGGATGCCTTATTTTTACCTTGGTGTCAGTTCCTCTGGAGCAAATAACTATTTCCCTGAGTTGCCCACTGGTAAACTAGAGTAAACCATACCTATGCCCTGGGACCAGATATTCCAATACGTCCTCTAAATGTAGGGGGAAAATGACAACTATTTTCACATGATGCAACAACAAAGGGATACTATTAACTTCATTCATAAAAATCCCCTCTGACGAAGTTCCCATGATAAGCTCAAGTTGGTTTGGATATATACCACTTCATTCTTCTTGCTAGGATTTTATTGAGGACTTTTGTTTCTATATTTGTGAATGTGATGAATATAGAATTTCTTTTTTCTTTTCTTTTTTTTTTTTTTTTTTGCGTTGTCTGAGTAAGCATTTGGTACTGGAGTTATGCTAGCTTTATAAAATGTACTGACCTACATGAAAAAAACTATAAGGTTTTACTGAGAGCTACAAAAGATGGCTGAGGGGAGAAAAAACAGACGGAGATATCCCCTACTGGATGCAAAGTGAACATTAAAGAAGTTTTACTTCTTGCCGTAAATCTTTAGGCTTAATACAGCCTTCATCATCATCTTTTAGAATTTGATAAAATAAACGTAAAGTTCATCTGGAAGGGGAAAAAAAACAACAGAAAAGAGTAATTGTGCTATTAGGGTTCTCAGTGTATTTTCTGAATAGTGTAGTACACAGATTTAATTTTTCTTAGCGGATGGTCTTTTTTGTTTAACCCTTGTTCCTGATCTCACCTTGTACGAGGACATTCCCAGTGTGGTCAGGGAATGGGATTCTGGGATTTCTGCTGCCGGGAATTCCATGATGCTCTCTTTGTAGCTAGTGTGTGGCTTCTACACGCTCCTCTTTGTAGGTAAAGAGCCTGAGATGCAGTTACACAAATAGTTTCCTTTATAGTCGTAAAATTGTAAATCTGCCGTATTCTCAGGTCTGTTCTTTCTACTTGTTTTGCCATAAAGTGACCGCCGTGTGTGAAAAGCTTCCAGCGCAACCAAGCTTATGTCAAATTTTCCTCAAGTTTTTAAAATCTTTGCGTTATGAGTTACCATTTATCGAGATTCCGAGATCCATGATTCCCTAACAGAGCAAAGATTCCAGAAGGAGGGTAAAACTCACATAGGAATTTGGCATGGGAGAAAACTGGCCCTACAAGTCAGCGAAGGAGTGATATGTTGCTCCTCTGTGCTTTACCTTTCTCTTCACACCAAAATAAATTCCAGATGCATCGGAGATCTATGTGTAAACTATTAAACCCTACAATTATTAGAAAAAAGCACAGATTCTATCTTTGGAAACTTGATGTGAGGAAGGCCTTTCTAAGCATGAAAAACACTCAAAAGATATGATGGAATTGATGAGTGCATTTAACGTTTTTTTTAAAGATTTTTTTTTTGAAGGTTTTATTTATTTTAGAGAGAACGTGCAAGTGAGCAGGGGGCGGGACGGGGAGAGAATCTCCAACAGACTCCCTGCTGAGTGCAGAGCCCGATGCTGGGCTTGATCTCACGACCTTGAGATCATGACCTGAGCCAAAACCAAGAGTCCAACGTTTAACTGACTGAGCCACCCAGGCGCCCCTTAACTTTATTATTTTAAAAATCTGGGCAACTATTTCAAAGTCAAAAGTTGAATGACCAACTGAGGGTAGAATTGCAACATATATATGAGAGACAAATAATAAATTGCCTGCAAGATCACAAGGGGAGAAGAAGATCCATGACTATGAGCCTTATTTACGCTGACTCTTTCAGCAATGTAAAATTATATCTTTCGACCTATTTAAGGCTTTTTCCTTGAGTCCTCTTTTGCCCGTCTTTGAACATTTTTATTCCTGCTTCCGCTTCCTTCACGTTTGCCAAATATATCTCTTTGCCTTATTTTTATTTTTAACTTTCTTGGGTCATTTCATTTTTAGGTGCGTCTTATAAGCAGAATATCTTCGGATTTTAAAAAATTAATCCGAGTTTGCCCTTTTGAGGAGAAGTTAATCCATGTGCGTTTACATAATATGAAATAAATCTGATCCACATATGGCATCTTTATTTTTTTTTCCCCCTCTTTAAAAGATTTTCTTTGGTGTTCATTTTTATCTTCTCTTGCAATTAAACACTATCTGCTGACTTTAATATTCCATAGGATTTCAAAGGTCAGCCTCCTCTCTGGGATTCCACCAGTCATGCGTTGGAAAATTTACCACAACAGTTTCAAACACCAACCCAACGCATCACTGAGGTCAGTACATAACTTCTTGTTCTGGCCTTTCTTGTTTTCTACCTCTTTTTCCTCCTTCCCTTTTCAGTGTTTGCCTCTGGAGCCTGGGCTGGGGCATTCCCTGAGTCAGGCTCTAGGTGTAAGGAAGCTGGCAGGACCCAGACAACTTCTGACCACAGAGGGAAGTCACGGTGTTTGAAGTGCTGCAACACTTCAGACCATTCCTCCTCAGGAAAACACCAGCATCGCTTTGGCCACAAACCATCCACTCAAGTCAGGTCCTCACTCAAGGAGTGAGAAATTCCTGCAATACGAAATGCGAAACAAGGTGGTAAGAAGTCTTCAGGCAAATCTACAAGAGGAGCTGCAAGACTGATGTGATCAGGGCATTGCATGCCACCAGGGCCGATGTGTGTCCTGGATTGGGAATGTGTTGGGCCCCAAGGACCCCAGAGAGAGAGAGAGAGAGAGAATCCACCCCCACCTCCTACACCCTCCTAAGAGCTTGTGGACTCACCAGAGCCAGCCAGGTGTCCTGACTGAGCAAGGTGAATGCTGCACCTGGGGAGGCACTGGGAGAGCCCCCCAGCACAAGTGAGACGAAGCTGAGACCTGAGGAGGCAGTAGTCAAGCTCGGGGGCAAGGGAGGAACAGTGTTGCCTGCAGAGGGAACAGTGAGTGCAAAGGCCGCGGGTGAAAGGTAACTTAGGAGATCCGGGTTTTGCCTGGTGGATCCCCTGCCAGGGTTCTGGGGCGCAGACCATAGAAAGTGACTCTGACTGTCTTAGTCAAAAAAGGAGCTTGCCTGGAAGTTACTAGAAGGTCTCAGAGAATGGAAGATGGCTAGACACTCAGGCTGAGTGAAGTCTGGGCAAGGTCCAAGGGGTCTGGGGCTCAGACCACGGCCACATATACACCTTGGGAGTAGCCTTGGTAGGGAGATGCTATCGTCGTGCTTAGATGGTGGATGCTGTCGCTGGGAACACCACCTCTGGACCCTGGAGGCTACCAACTACATAGGATCCTGTTACCACTTCCTGGGTTTTAATGCTACTTGTTCCAGAATCAGGTGCTGGGCCTGCACCCCATATGCCGAGCCCCACACTGGGCACAGGACTGCTCCGTCTATAGGAAGGGGCGCTTTGCTAGCCTGGGGTTGGACATCTGGTTGGCCAAGCCCAGGACACATACTTGTGGCCAAACTGCCAGGGATTGGGGGGGAGCAAGGGTCTAGACCTGTTGGGTCCTGTGGTGAGAGGTGGGTGCCATTTACCACCCAACTTCATGCTGTGGGACTCCCCAAACAAAGGGAAAGAGTTCTGCGCTGGGCATCCAAACTGACAAATGTGGGGGGCAGCGGGACAGGGTGCGGCGGGCGGGAGACAGAGCTGGATCAGAGAGCAGGTTGTCCCCTCCTCTTAATGAGCAAAGCAACGGGCCCCTGGATCACCACAGGGGATGGCGATTTCCAACTGGACCAAGGGATTGTGTCCAGGGGATCCCCCCGCTCCTCAGCGTGGCAGGACGTGACGAGTGTCTGGGTCAGGAGGGCTGAACCATCAGAGACTGCCAGCAGACTCCTTGTCAGGGTTCCTCCAGGCCTGTTTGTTTGAGAACTGACCCGCCGCCTCTCCAGCCCCAGGAGGAGCCCAGGACCCAGTGCTGGCAGCTGTGTTGGGGGCTTGCAGGCCTGGACTCTGGCCCTTGCATGTGTTTCTGCACAGAGAGAGGGCGCACCACTGCAGTCCAGCCTCAGGGGCTAAGCCACAGAACAAGCCACATCTCTGAAGGGCTGGCCCCTTCCATCCAGAGCCCTGTGGGATGGGCTGGGAGGGACCCTAACGGGGGTGCAGGCAGGCAGCTGGGCCTCGGGCCCCCCCCATCAGCATCAAGGCCTTCCCCTTCGACGCTCGTCCCTCCTGCTGGAGACCACACATCCAGCCCCGGGGACCTGCAGGACAGGGCGTGAGGGTGACGTCAGGCGTCGTGGGCCCCACACTTGCAGTCTGTCACTCCATCACACTGCCCGCTGAGCAGCAGGTCTCATATCTTAAAATCAATTCTGTATTTACTAGGTGAAGAATTTCATTGTATTTTTGTGTGTTCAAAGCATTCATTTGTTCAATGTGAACTTTAAACATACACCACAAGTTCGGAGGCATTTCTCATCATTCTTCGCTATCGGGGGGCTCACACACTAGGTGCCGGAGCCCATCTGGACTCTGAAGGGCCTGGATCGGGTGGGAGACACTTAGCCTTCCCACAGCCTGCCAGGCCACCCTGTCCCTGACACTCAACAACGCGACAGGCGTCCAGAGCTTCCCTGGAATTCAGGGTGCGAGGGTGGTGGGTTGCAGACGTCTGCTGCCATCCCCTGGGGTGCAAGCCTCTTTAGGTGTTGGGTGTATTTGAAGGGGTCTTTAAGGAGTAAGGTGAATAGGGCATTTCTTCAACTGATTGGAATTTTTGAGGTTTGCAGACCGGACGAGCTGGGATGGGGGAAGGAAAGATATTTTGAAAACCTGCATCCTCGTTGGAGAATCCCCAGGGCCTCCCCACTCAGAATACAGGCCCCTCTGTCCTCCTAAGGCACCCATCGCATTCTTTCCCTGGTGGGCTCCTGTGCTTTCTTAGGAGGAGCGGGCTCGGCTTGACCCCTTGCAGCTCCCAGCCTGGCACTTGTCAAGCGCGCCGCATTTTCAGCCCTACTGGGCCTGACTCACACTCACCAGGCTGTGTTGTTTGGGACCCAAGACACCCAGGGGCCGGGGGCTCAGAGGAGCTGCTGAGAAATAGGTGCCCAGGGTTCACCCTAGCTGCCAGCTCTAATGTGCTAGGGACTATGGTTTCAGGGTTATTCCAGAAAATAATCCATCCTGAAGACACCTGTGTGATTACGGAGGGCAGAAAAATACAGACACACCAATGAATGTTAAACATTGATTCTGTTGTTTTTTGTGGGCTGGGGGTCATGGCAAGCCAGTCTTTTTCTTCTGAAAGAAAAAAGAAGAGAGAGATAGAAAGAGGAGAAGGAAGGAAAGAATGAGGGAAGGAAGGAAGGGAGGGAGGGAAGAAGGAAGGGAGGAAGGAAGGAGGGGAAGAAGGAAGGAGGGAGGATAGAAGGGAGGAGGGAGGGAGGAGACCCCCAAAGCAGAAGACAAAGGCAGGTTCCAACTCCATCCACAGCAGCAGAAACATGTCAATAAAGCTGTAAAGGGCAGCCTACCAGGTGATAAAATTGGATCGACCCCCGGGGGGACATTTGTGCTTGGACATTTAAGAAAGGAGGCTGTAAGCATCTCAGCGGCCCATCCACTGAACTCAGGGGTTTTCGTGGAGACGCTTACCCTGGTTCCCAGCCCCGTGTTGCCAAGGCAACGGAGCAGGCCCGCTTGGAGGGTGAGGAGGGAAAGATGGCCACTGATCCCACAGGCTGCTCAGAGGTTCACAATAGGGTGGGAGGTAGCGGGAGGGATCAGGGCTCACCCCACCTCCACGAGGCCAGCAAGGCGAGCCGGCATATTCCTTCGCTCCTTCGAGTGTGTGCTCTCAGGATAGGTTTTCAAAGGAAGTCTCCAGAAGGAAAACATGCTCCAGGTACCCTCTGTCTAAGGAGGCAGTGTTCGTGCTCTCTCTCTAAAAATAAATAAATCTTTACAAAAACCATTGTTCTGTACACAAAATTTTTGCCAACAAGGGGTAATGAACTTGATTTCCTACAACCTTTTGCTCTTTTAACATGTTCTTGCCCCTGTTTATGCTTACGGAGATGAAAATTAAAAATTTATTAAATGCACGCAAATCTATGTTATTACTATGAATGCCACACCATACTTAAATTATGAAAGAGTCAGTCTGCTTTCTGTTTTCTGTTTGGCAATAAACTCACATTCTAAATGCTTTAGTAAATGTAGTTGAAATTTGCCTCAGGTAAAGAAGTACTATGGCTTTTTTTTTTAACCCAAGGGGAAAATTCTGATTAACTTCTGTTGATCTTATCAATTAAATAAACACATGTGAACAAATCTTATATTGTCTTTACCTCGGGACTTTAAAACACGGATAAGCAGTAAATGGGTAAGCACGTGCAATATAAAAACACATAGAGGCCATTCTGAATCTACATTTTGTCCTTTAAATATTTATAGAATCTATGAAATTTTGTTGGCGATTTTAGGTGGAGTTCTGAATTTTTAAATTTCAGGATAATTTGGAGTATAATGCAGGTCCAACTAGCTACTGAGAACTTACTCTATGCCGGGCATATGCCAAGAGCTGTACATGCATTTAGTCATTAGTCCTGACCACAATTTATGGCCACTTTCCAGATGAAGAAACTCATATTTAGTAATTAATCCACCTGCCCAAAGCCCACAGCCCCTAAGTGGCACTGTGAGGAGTGGGGTCAGTTCTGCCTAATCCCCAAGGCTGTGAACCCGTCACAGACAGACCACACTGGGTGTCAACCGCCTGCAGGGAGGAGACAGCTTCATCCTCTCCTTCCCGCCCTGCACACGATGACTTGCAAGAACAGCGCTGTTCTAGGTGTCCGAGCCCAGAGGGACCTCTCTCCCACTGGCTCTCTCTACCCTGCACAACTGTGCTTTGCTGAACCTGGAGCTTTAGGGCATGTTGATTCTAGGGAATGCCCCAACCACACCCCTGTCTCCACTCTCACCACCACCACCCCTCCACTCCTCAGCTCTCAGCTTAGATGCTGACTGCCCCTCGGAGGCATTTCTTGTGTACTCGTCATTGTTCATTTAATTACTTAACATTATTGGTTTAATGCATGGCTTCCCCTCTAGGGTGTGTGCTCAGTGGGGACAGGGACTGTGGCCATTTTATCACCTCTGTGTCTTCAGGGCCCAGACCAATGCTTGACCACAACAGGTATTAGCTGATGCCTGGAATGGGAGGGGGAGGGGAGGGTCAGAGGGACCATTGTGAGCCAGGGCCAGAGATGCTGGAGGACCCTGGGGCACACAGAGAATACGGTGAACAAACCTGTGACCCTCCTTGGTTCTTTTTTGACTTCCAGAAGGTGATCACAGGGTGAGAATTCAGGCGGCCCTGCCTCTATCCCCTTTAGTTTGTCTCTATTTGGGACTTCTTTCTCTCTCTCTCTCTCTCCCCCATTTCTCCTCTGCCTGTTCCTCTCAGAGGCATTCCAGGGAAGAGTCTGGAGTCAAAGATCTGAAATTGTCAAGAGAGATACCCTGGGGTCTGTACTGGGTTGGACAGTGTCTCTCCAAAACTCGTAGATGAGACATTACTTGGAAATAGGGTTTTTGCAGTGGTCATCTACTTAGGATGAGGTCCTAATACTGGATTAGGGTAGGTGGGCCTCCATCCCATGACGGGTATCCTTATAAGGAGAGGGAAATGTGAACACAGAGACACACCAGGGAAGTTGGCCTGGTGAAAATGAGAGCAGAGATTGGCGGGATCTGTCTACAAACCAAGGAGCCCTGAGGATTGTCGGAACCACCAGAAGCTGGGAAGAGGCAAAGGAAGATTCTTCCCAGAGGAAGCTTGGCCCAGCAAACACCTTGTTTTCAACTTCTAGCCTCCAGAATTATGAGAGAATAGATTTCTATTGTTTTAAGTCACCTACTTTGTGATCCTTTGTGATGGCTGCCCTCAGAAAGTAGTAAGTCCCTTAGAGGCCAGGCCAGTGAAGACAGGTGGACCAGCAAACATGCTTGGAGTTGTGAGGGGGATGGAGATGGTCTTGGACCGTAGATACTTACAGTCCTTTTGGAGGGAACAGACAGTCACAAGAAGTGATAGGATTGGGGTGCCAGGAAAATAAAAACTTGAACCAAACTGGAACCAAACACCTCTCGGTTTATATTCCAGGCCCTTGAAAATACAAGTGACATTTATAAATACAGAATATTTCGAAATTGTTGAAAAGTTGTTTCCTACTTTCAGTAAAAAAAGTAAGTAAAATATCCTCCTTTTGACTTGTGCTTTTTTTTTTATTCTTATGTTAATCCCCATACATTACATCATTAGTTTTAGATGAAGTGTTCCATGATTCATTGCTTGTGCATAACACCTAGTGCTCCATGCAGAATGTGCCCTCCTCAATACCCACCACCAGGCCAACCCATCCTCCCACCCCCCTCCCCTCTAGAACCCTGTTTGATTTTCAGAGTCCATCATCTCTCATGGTTCGTCTACCCCTCCGATTTCCCCCGCTTCATTCTTCCCCTCCCGCTACCTTCTTCTTCTTCTTTTTTTTTTCTTAACATATATTGCATTATTTGTTTCAGAGGTACAGATCTGAGATTCAACAGTCTTGCACAATTCATAGCGCTTACCAGGGCACATACCCTCCCCAGTGTCTATCATCCAGTCACCCCATCCCTCCCACCCCACCCCCCACTTCAACAACACTCAGTTTGTTTCCTGCGATTAAGAATTCCTCATATCAGTGAGGTCATATGATACATGTCTTTCTCTGTTTGACTTATTTCACTCAGCATAATACCCTCCAGTTCCATCCACGTCGTTGCAAATGGCAAGATCTCATTCCGTTTGATGGCTGCATAATATTCCATTGTGTATATATACCACATCTTCTTTATCCATTCATCTGTCGATGGACATCTTGGCTCTTTCCACAGTTTGGCTATTGTGGACATTGCTGCTATAAACATCGGGGTGCACGTACCCCTTCGGATCCCTACTTTTGTATCTTTGGGGTAAATACCCAGTAGTGCAATTGCCGGATCATATGGTAGCTCTATTTTCAACTTTTTGAGGAACCTCCATCCTGTTTTCCAGAGTGGCTGCACCAGCTTGCATTCCCACCAACAGTGTAGGAGGGTTCCCCTTTCTCCACATCCCCGCCAACATCTTTGACTTGTGCTTTGTTCAAGCCGTGTGCTCTCCTCAGGAGACCCCATCCACACCCTCGGCTCTAAGGATGATGTGTAGGCTGATGACCACTGCACATGTCGTGAACTCAGACTTCTGCCCTGTGTACGTAACTCCTTATTCCGCATTTCAGCCTGGATGTCCACAAGTATCCCTCACTCAACCCGTGCGAGATGGAACTCATTGCCTTCCCCTAAAGCTCCTTCCTCCATCGACCACCATTCATGTGTACCCTTCACCAGTTTGATGCCTATGCCAGAAACCATGAAAGCATTCTCGGGGCATTCCTTTGTCTGGTCCACAGACAACCAATCAACTCCTAAGCTCTGCTGCATGTGTCTTTAAATATCTGGAATTGGTCTATTTGTCTCTACTCCCACTGTCATGCTCTGGTTCATGTCATTTTTTCTCGCTGGGACTACCGCAGCAGCTTCCTACCTAGTCTCCCTGTCTCTGTCCTGCCCTATAGGACCCTTTGATGCAGTCTTCATGCTGCCCCGAGATCCCTGCCTAGAGCGTCCCTCTGACTCTCACACAGCCTTGTGTAAGCCCTCCACCAGACGACTGAGCCAGTTTCTCCGTGTGAGCTGGGCAAATCTGTAGCAGTCTTCTCTGCCCCAGAGCATGGTGTTCTGGAGTCTCTGGAGACCAACCTAGTCTGAATCCACTGGTGGCCGAGAACCCAAGTTGGCCTTCAGGTCTGGGAGGACAGGGAAGATGGAAGTTCAACGGGAGACCTGCTGGAGGCAGAGGCCAAGAAGTGAACAAACCACAAGATCCGTCAGAGGAGGAAGGGCCAAAAGTGAGGTAGGGAGGTCTACTGCTGGTTGGAACTGAGTAGAAACAGAGCCAGAGGCGTACGCCCAGGTGATGTGCTGGAGAGATGGACATTCATGCCCAAGGGAGTCTCTGGTGTTTATGGGCCCGGGGCACCTGGCGTGTGGTGTGTTAGGTGGGCTGACAGAGACTGGGGAGCCTGAGCAGAAAGACAAAAAGGCTGGTGAGGCGTGAGGGCCCCAGCTCCGGGAACAGGAAGCAGAAAACTGGGTAAGAGCAGAAGTAGAAACTCAGCTGAGGAACTGGGAGAAGGTAGTGGGGGTTCGAGGGAAGTCTCTTGTGTCCACAGGACTCTGTCAGACTCTAAGCAGAGACTCTACAGAGGAAGACTGTTTAGTCTCTGGGTTCTGAGTCTGCTGCCCGGTGGCCTGCTACGGCCAAGACCGGATGTGGGGCCTGGGAGCTGAGCTGGCAGCTTGTGCCCAGCAGTGCCCACAGCCAAGACTCTGGAAGGTTCCATCCTGCCCCCTCCTCCACCCACCACTCCCTCTTCCTGCAGCCATCTTCCTCTGTTTGAGCAATTCTTACAGAACCTCCTTCCTGACTTTTGTTTTCCCGTCATAAACCTTTGTCCGAGAACAAGCCCCTCTGCTTGGCTCTGCAAATATGAGCAGAGAAACCGTGGATAATAACATGAAGCCATGGCCCCTGGTGGACGTGGAGTAATTCAGTGGAGGGATCCCACAATGGCCTATGGTCAGGTTTACTGACTGATGGTGCCTGGCTTGTCGACAGTGGCTGGGGTGCAGATGCTCTGGGGTGACCTTGCTCTGAAGGTGGACGTTCTGAGGGTGCCTATGGAAGAGCCCTCACCCTGGGAAATATCCACAGCACTCCACCGCTCTCTGCCACTTCCCCTCATCCAGACAACAGAAGTGCCATCCAGGTAGGGTCATTCTGGGCCCTGGCCCCCCTCTGCAGTCCGGGCACATGTGTCTCCCACACTCTCAGCATTTTGAATCCCAGAGCACAGCACAGCAGGGCCCTGGTTTACCAGATGTCTCGATGCTGGTGGTCTCTCTGGGGCCCTCCTGAGTCCAATATCAGTAGAAGAAACAAATATTCAAATTATGTGGGTTCTGCTGAACAGCTGAGGTGAAACGAAGCCTCAGCATCCAAAGACAGGAAGGATTTTAGAGGAGCTCTGAGCAGTTCAACAGAACAGATGAGAAAATAAAAGGTGACAGAGCCTGTGAGTCGCATAACATGGCGTGGCAGATGCCTGGGACATTGCTTACTGCAGAGAGAGCTGCCCAGAAGGACTGTCTTGGCTTGGATGAAAGCCAATTGCAGCAAGACGTCTTACCAATTTTGTTTTATACCAAGAAGCCTCATGACCTTCAGATTAGACTAACTCAGATGTCCATCGATCATGTCTATCCTCCAAAAAGTGTCATGCCTCCTAGCATGTGACCTCATATGTGACAGCCAGAATATTTTCAGGGCCACGAGTTAGGGCCATAGATAATTGACAAGAAATGCAAATTAGGCACCAATTCATAGCATTTAGAAAATTTCCATTTAAATTGCTAATCAAGCTGAATCCACTTGCAAATGTAGAAATCAACATGTACATAAATTATTCAGGGAAACTGCAAAGCTCTGTAGAAGACAAGGCACCTACTAATCTGTGTAAAATGAACAGAGAAGCAGCAATGTCTTGGTCCAGATAACGCCCCCCAAATCATCTAGCCATGTTATTGTCGAGCTTTTTAGGAAGCCTCTGGGCCAGCTCTTTTAAAATGTGTTTCTCAGACCAAAAATGTTCCACTAGATGGTTATTAATAAGTGCTTTACACACACACAGAATGAAATAAATTTGAGAAAAACAGCATCCTGTATCCTCTCTAGAAAAATCAAAATATATATTGGTACATTCCAGATTCTGAGAAGTCCTGGGAACAGAAACCTGCTTCCTTTGGTTGATTTAATGCAGCATTTCTAGGAGGCAGATCGGAGAAGGCTCATTTCTGGTGGTACACCTATTCATATCTTGGGATATACACATTCGGAAGTGCTGTGCTAGCCAACTGTGAGTTTTGCCGCTGACAACTTAATCACTTACACTTTTGTGGGGAGACAACTCCCACACCAGTAAGTAGAGAAACAACTCACAGCTGCCCCCTTTAAACCAACACCCCATTCCAAATAAGCAAGTGTTTTGCCAGCTTCCCATCTGTTCTGTCTGTTTATGTCTAAATGAACCCCCCATCAGATTGAGAAACAGATGATCTGTGCTAAACCCCTCTAATAATTGCACTGAGTTGACAGCAAGTGTCATCTTTCTCCTGCTCCGCAATCCACAATGGCTCCCTATTGCCTCCTAGACTACCTCATCATTCTGGACCTCAAAGCCTCCTGTACCCTGAGCCCGTTGTGCCTGTCCTGCCTTTTCTCTCATACCACCTCAGCCCCTGTCTGTGCCTCAGTCTGATTGCACTTTTCATTGCTTCTCTAAAACTGTGTCCTTCTTCCCTGCTCCTAGAGCACGCTCCACTTCCATTTATCTAGAGCAGAGGTCAGCAGACTTTTCCCAAAAAGGCCGGACAGTAAATAATTTAGGCTTGGAGGATCATATGGTCGTAGTTGCACCTATTCAGCTCGACCATTGTAGCATGAAAGCAGCCAGTAATAATATGTAAATAGATGAACGTGGCTGAGTTCCAATAAAACTTTATTTACAAAAACAAACAGTGGGCCCAATTTGGTCCATGGGCTATAGTTTGCCAACCCTGGTCTATGTGATTGTCCATTTTTAAAGCGTGATTTCTGGTCTTATTCTATGAATCTTTCACCCATCACTTCAGCAAACATCCTTCATTTTACTTCCTCAATGGTCATAAGGAAGGATCAGAGATTTAACATGAAGCACCAACTTATGTTCTGGGTTTTACATACAATGCAAGATGAAATTCAACAATTCAACAAATATTCCAGCTTCACAGATGAGCAGCCCGGGGCTCAGAGTACCATGCCTACAGTGAAACAGTTGGTGAGAAAGACTTAATTTAGTCCAGTTCTCCAAGATTCTACCATGCCCATCTTCAATGCACTGCACTGTGCTGGGCTCCCTGCAAGTGCATTCACAAACATCATCTTGTCCAAAACTTGCAACACCTCAGGGATGTAGAGATTACCCTTACCCTGGTTTGCAGACGTGTAAACTGAGGCTCTGAAATAATCAGCAATGTGTTCAGATCACAAGGCTGGTCACCTATGAGGATGGAATCCCAACTCATATCTTTAGCTGCCAAAGGCTATTTCACTATGTTGCACTGTTTTCAGTTAGTAAATGAGGTCCTTTGTGATGAAACTCCGAGGTCAGCAGAGCTTACTGAAGCTTGTCAAGACATTTTGGGCAAGTCAATTTGCAGCCTGACTCCAGATGTAAGGAGAGGTTAGGGGCACTCAGAAGAGGTTTGTTTACATCTTGACCCCTAATTTAAGAGACCAAAAAGATAATTTTTGAAAAAATTAAATCTGGGTTTTTGTTCTTCAGGAAACTAGTGGAGAATGCTAATTAATTAACATACCTCCTTCTTTCCAGTTTCTATATTGATTGAGAACAGACACAAGGAATCAGGATATTGCATCAATATTACTGGTAAAGCTGTGTCCGAGAACTCTAACATTGCTATGTTAATCTAGAACTTGAGACCTCATTATGCAAACCAATTCATCAAACAGAGGCAGAAAAGCCAGAACAAAAATGAGCAGAGATCTGATTGAGCCTGACAGAAGCAGGCCCTGTTTGGTCTGCTTACTGCATAGAAACCAAAGCCCATGGTTGCATGGGGGGCTCCGTCCCATGGCTAACATTCCCAAGGGATGTCCAATTTTCCCCAGGCTCTCATTAGACTAGACAATGAGCCTTTCCGGGGAAAGGGAATGATAGTGTGTGTGTGTGTGTGTGTGTGTGTGTGTGTGAGGGGGGGGGTGGAGATTGTGTATATGCTCCCTCTGACCTAGTAGAGAGAAAGTTTTCTCATAGAAATAGAAAGCTAGAGGAATAAGTTTTCCCTTGTTTTCCTTAGCTATCACTAGTTATGCTGTGTGACAAATAACCCCTCACATTGTAGGACTTATAACTACAGAGATGTCTTTCTCATTTAGTTACATGCTACATCCATTCTACATGTCTTCCTCATCCTGAAATGCCTAAGGAAACAGCTTCATGTTGATTTCTTGGCAGAAGGGAAAAAAATCAAGAGATCTGGCAAGAAGCATGTAGATGTCATGTCCCACATGCCATTGGTCAAGTCACATGGCCAAGCCCAACACCCCTGGATGGGGATATATAGTCTTCCCACAGGAACACTTGGGAATAGTCCAATCTACCCAACTCTCTCATAGGGACAAAGCCACAACAAAGTAGAACAAGAGAATGCCTTTCCTCTAAAGAAAGGCAAATTGTGTTGTCTAACTTCACTTAACCAGGTCAATGGATCAGTGACCAGTTCCAGATATGTCAGGAACAGATGACATATGCTATGCATATTATAAATTTAAGGTGATTTCTAAAATGCCCTTAAATGCCCTAATTCCATTTATTTAATTTAATTTTTTTTATTCTCACCATCGCTTTTATTTATTTTTTATTTTATTTAAATTCAATTAATTAAAATATAGTGTATTATTACTTTCAGAGGTATAGTTTAGTGATTCATCAGTTGCATATAACACCCAGTACTCATTATATCCTGTGCCCTCCTTAATCTCCAACACCCAGATACCCCATCCCCCCATGACCTCCCCTCCTGCAACCCTGTTTGTTTCCTATAGTTAAGAGTTTCTTATTTGTCTCTGTCTCTGATTTTGTCTTATTTTATTTTCCCCTCCCTTCTGCTATGATCCTCTATCTTGTTTCTTAAATTCCACATATGAATGAAATCATATAATTGTCTTTCTCTGATTGACTTATTTCATTTAGCATAAGACCCTTTAATTCTATCCATGTCTTTGCAAATGGTAATATTTTGGGGTTTGTTTTGTTTTGTTTTGTTCCTTGATGGCTAAGTAATACTTCCATTTATTTTAATGTCCCCATCTTGGTCTATATCATCATAACCTCTCCCTGGTCCCCTACCTTTAATAAGTCAGCTCCTCCAATCCATTCTCAATACTGCAGCCAGAGCAAGGTTTCTAGAGAATAATCTAATTTTGTCATTCTCTGTGTAAAATACTTTCGCTCCTGCAACTTATACTGAAAAAGTATAGCTAATTTTTTTTGCTCACTATGTTCCAGACATGTTTTTGAAATAATATATGTTATTTTATTTAATCCTCCCAGAAACACTATTAAGTACTGTTATTAGTACTGTACTAGTACTTAATGGATGAGGGCCAGAGACCTAGAAAGATCAAATAACTTTCCCCTGTTGAGGCAGGGTTTTGAATCCAACAAGAGTGACCCTATGGAAGCCAACCTCCAAGATAGCCTCCAATCATCCCTGCCGTGTAATATCCACATCGTTGTGAAGACTGCTCCCACACTCTGGCAGGATTGGTCTATGTCAACCAATAGAATATGGCAGAAGTGATGGTATGTGACTTGCAAGGCTGGGTCATTAAAGACATTGTAGCTTCTGCCTTGGTGTGTCTCTGGGATCACTCTCTCAGGAGATGAGCAGCCACCATGTTAGGAGGAGACCCAAGCAGCTCTGCAGAGAGGACTGTGTGATGAGGAACTAAGGTCTCTCACCAGCGGCCAACAAGGAACTGAGGCTGGCCAAGCTGTGTGAGTGAACCATCTTAGAATCAAATCCTCGAGATGACCACAGACCTCACCAACCCCTTGACTGAAGCCTCAGTAGAGACTCTGAGCCCAGAGTCATCTAGCTAAGTGGCCTCCAAAGTCACTTTGAGGTACAAAGGAGGTACAATGGCCACATGCCATCCACAGCCACTGAGTAGTGGAGCTGGGGTCTGGACCCAGGAAGTCTGGATTTTCTGATTAAGCAGATATTGTTAATATGACTAAAAGTCAAATGTGGCTGGTGATCAATAAGACTGAAATACTCCTCTTCAAAATAATACTCAATCTTGCGAGACCAACCCCTGCCAGGAGCTGCTTGACCAACCCTACTGTTGGTTCTTTGTGCATTGTCCCCGGGAAGGGCTGCACAGGCCCTTGGAGACAGCAGAGGCCGGGCCCACGTGAACTTGACATTTAACACCAGCTTTAACGTTCCCTCCTGGAGCCCCATTCACAGTGCTCTGTGCTCAGTTTCTGTGACAGTCAGGACTGTTGTATGAATCCTGTGGCACATGATAAATACTAAATTCGTACGAAGAGCAAGGATTTTCTTTTAATCATTATTCCAGGGGGAAATCTAAAATCTGAACTTTTACATATTGCCTTTTAGATGATTTATTTCAGTATTCCTCAAGGCGAAATATATTTTAAGCATCCTACAGTTTCTGAGTAAGAGAAACTAGGTTTTTGCTTTCTTCTAATAACATCTCAAACACTGTTGGTTTGGGCCCCAGCCACGTGACTGCTCTAAACAATGACGACCGTCAGAGCAGCTTTTTATAAAGACAGATCCTTTCTGTCACAAACACTATTAGCATTTAATATACTCACCCCTCAGTGGCCAGAGAGAGATGTAATAATAGAGATTTAAAAAGTAGTTTTGTCACAAAGCACACCAGTGACATTCACCTAATAGGGTTTTGTCTTTTTCAAATGGACTTACTAGTCACACGAGAGCATCAGTGATGAATGCAGTCCCATACCCATCGGGGCCTGATCCACTTTCCTATTAACACCCCCATCGTTGGTGCTAGGGTCCACCGAGCGTCATGTGCCATTACTTTCAAATCAATCAGTGGTTTCCCAGCTCATAATACGGGGCTTTCAAGTGATGATATTCATGAAGCAAGACACGTAAGGATTCCCAGGCAGGAAATACATGATGGAGGGAAACAGATGTCAGGGACTATTTAAAGACTCAGTCATAGCATAATGTTTTGCAGATTTTTTTCTTAGAAAGAATGGAAGATGTCTCTTTGTTACCTCCTAGTGCAGAAAAATTCCTCACAGAAGCCTAGCTCAAGGACAGCCTTTGAAGGTCCACCTTTTAAAATAAAACAAGAACACTTGGGTCCTCATGGTGCATCCTGCAGAATCTCAGCACCACCCTTCCCCCGGCCACCCCCACCCCCCGCCCCCAACAGCTCCGTCCAAGTGAGTCAAGTAGAGCTAGAAGGGCAGGTGAATGCTTCCCCAGTCAAGGTCTTTCTTCCTGACTCTGTGCACTCTTCATGGTGGTCTGTGAGCTGATGCTCTGGGCATGATGTCTACCATAGAAGGATAAGGATAAAGAAAGGAGATT